>NW_026869728.1:425000-445000 GCF_905332965.1 Bombus pascuorum
GTTTTATAAGAGCGAGCGAAGCGAGCGAGAAGCTACATCAATTCCCGCGCTATAGTTATATATCAAATGTTCTTTACTAACAATTCTCACCGATCGAAAGAAAGTTTCTGATTTGATAGAAGAATAACAGATATGTTTCGCTAGGTACGCGATTCGTGCTGATCGATGTATCTCGATGATGTTGTTGTTTTCGTTTTCGTTTTTGTTTTCGTTTTTGTTTTTGTTTTCGTTTTTGTTTTCGTTTTTGTTTTTGTTTTCCTTTTCGTTTTTGTTTGTGTTTTTGTTTTCGTTTTTGTTTTCGTTTTTGTTTTCGTTTTTGTTTTCGTTTTTGTTTTCGTTTTTGTTTTCGTGTTTGTTTTCGTTTTTGTTTTCGTTTTTGTTTTCGTTTTTGTTTTCGTTTTTGTTTTCGTTTTTGTTTTCGTTTTTGTTTTCGTTTTTGTTTTCGTTTTTGTTTTCGTTTTTGATTTCGTTTTTGTTTTCGTTTTTGTTTTCGTTTTTGTTTTCGTTTTTGTTTTTGTTTTCGTTTTTGTTTTCGTTTTTGTTTTCGTTTTTGTTTTCGTTTTTGTTTTCGTTTTTGTTTTCGTTTTTGTTTTCGTTTTTGTTTTTGTTTTCGTTTTTGTTTTTGTTTTCCTTTTCGTTTTTGTTTTCGTTTTTGATTTCGTTTTTGTTTTCGTTTTTGTTTTCGTTTTTGTTTTCGTTTTTGTTTTCGTTTTTGTTTTCGTTTTTGTTTTCGTTTTTGTTTTCGTGTTTGTTTTCGTTTTTGTTTTCGTTTTTGTTTTCGTTTTTGTTTTCGTTTTTGTTTTCGTTTTTGTTTTCTTTTTTGTTTTCGTTTTTGTTTTCGTTTTTGTTTTCGTTTTTGTTTTCGTTTTTGTTTTCGTTTTTGTTTTCGTTTTTGTTTTCGTTTTTGTTTTCGTTTTTGATTTCGTTTTTGTTTTCGTTTTTGTTTTCGTTTTTGTTTTCGTTTTTGTTTTTGTTTTCGTTTTTGTTTTCGTTTTTGTTTTCGTTTTTGTTTTCGTGTTTAGTTTTCGTTTTTGTTTTCGTTTTCGTTTTTGTTTTCGTTTTTGTTTTTGTTTTCCTTTTCGTTTTTTTTTTCGATTTTGTTTTCGTTTTTGTTTTCGTTTTTGTTTTCGTTTTTGTTTTTGTTTTTGTTTTTGTTTTCGTTTTTGTTTTCGTTTTTGTTTTCGTTTTTGTTTTCGTTTTTGTTTTCGTTTTTGTTTTCGTTTTCGATTTCGTTTTTGTTTTCGTTTTTGTTTTCGTTTTTGTTTTCGTTTTTGTTTTCGTTTTTGTTTTCGTTTTTGTTTTCGTTTTTGTTTTCGTGTTTGTTTTTGTTTTCGTTTTTGTTTTCGTTTTTGTTTTCGTTTTTGTTTTCGTTTTTGTTTTTGTTTTTGTTTTCGTTTTTGTTTTCGTTTTTGTTTTTGTTTTCCTTTTCGTTTTTGTTTTCGTTTTTGTTTTCGTTTTTGTTTTCGTTTTTGTTTTCGTTTTTGTTTTCGTTTTTGTTTTCGTTTTTGTTTTTGTTTTCGTTTTTGTTTTTGTTTTTGTTTTTGTTTTCGTTTTTGTTTTCGTTTTTGTTTTCGTGTTTGTTTTCGTTTTTGTTTTCGTTTTTGTTTTCGTTTTTGTTTTCGTTTTTGTTTTCGTTTTTGTTTTTGTTTTCCTTTTCGTTTTTGTTTGTGTTTTTGTTTTTGTCCTTGTTTCTGTCCTTGTCTTTGTCTTAATTGGTTTTTGTTTGTACGAGACTAAGTCCAGCGGCATAATGCTCTTCGATCGCACACGACCAAGTCCAGCGGCGTGTCGCTCCTAGGGCTGTTGCGAATACTTAAAAGTCCCTACGGTCAAAATCATTGGGTTGCGACTCACCTTTACGAGTTGCTCGCTCGCTGCGCTCGCTCGGAATGTTATAGCCTTACCTAAAACCAATCCACCTTACGTTCGTTTTTCGAAAAGACCGCGATTTTCCGATAATTTACAGACGCGCGGGATCGGTTTTGAGGTTAGGCTAGTTTTATAAGAGCGAGCGAAGCGAGCGAGAAGCTACATCAATTCCCGCGCTATAGTTATATATCAAATGTTCTTTACTAACAATTCTCACCGATCGAAAGAAAGTTTCTGATTTGATAGAAGAATAACAGATATGTTTCGCTAGGTACGCGATTCGTGCTGATCGATGTATCTCGATGATGTTGTTGTTTTCGTTTTCGTTTTTGTTTTCGTTTTTGTTTTTGTTTTCGTTTTTGTTTTCGTTTTTGTTTTTGTTTTCCTTTTCGTTTTTGTTTGTGTTTTTGTTTTCGTTTTTGTTTTCGTTTTTGTTTTCGTTTTTGTTTTCGTTTTTGTTTTCGTTTTTGTTTTCGTTTTTGTTTTCGTGTTTGTTTTCGTTTTTGTTTTCGTTTTTGTTTTCGTTTTTGTTTTCGTTTTTGTTTTCGTTTTTGTTTTCGTTTTTGTTTTCGTTTTTGTTTTCGTTTTTGTTTTCGTTTTTGATTTCGTTTTTGTTTTCGTTTTTGTTTTCGTTTTTGTTTTCGTTTTTGTTTTTGTTTTCGTTTTTGTTTTCGTTTTTGTTTTCGTTTTTGTTTTCGTTTTTGTTTTCGTTTTTGTTTTCGTTTTTGTTTTTGTTTTCGTTTTTGTTTTCGTTTTTGTTTTTGTTTTCCTTTTCGTTTTTGTTTTCGTTTTTGATTTCGTTTTTGTTTTCGTTTTTGTTTTCGTTTTTGTTTTCGTTTTTGTTTTCGTTTTTGTTTTCGTTTTTGTTTTCGTTTTTGTTTTCGTGTTTGTTTTCGTTTTTGTTTTCGTTTTTGTTTTCGTTTTTGTTTTCGTTTTTGTTTTCGTTTTTGTTTTCTTTTTTGTTTTCGTTTTTGTTTTCGTTTTTGTTTTCGTTTTTGTTTTCGTTTTTGTTTTCGTTTTTGTTTTCGTTTTTGTTTTCGTTTTTGTTTTCGTTTTTGATTTCGTTTTTGTTTTCGTTTTTGTTTTCGTTTTCCTTTTCGTTTTTGTTTGTGTTTTTGTTTTTGTCCTTGTTTCTGTCCTTGTCTTTGTCTTAATTGGTTTTTGTTTGTACGAGACTAAGTCCAGCGGCATAATGCTCTTCGATCGCACACGACCAAGTCCAGCGGCGTGTCGCTCCTAGGGCTGTTGCGAATACTTAAAAGTCCCTACGGTCAAAATCATTGGGTTGCGACTCACCTTTACGAGTTGCTCGCTCGCTGCGCTCGCTCGGAATGTTATAGCCTTACCTAAAACCAATCCACCTTGCGTTCGTTTTTCGAAAAGACCGCGATTTTCCGATAATTTACAGACGCGCGGGATCGGTTTTGAGGTTAGGCTAGTTTTATAAGAGCGAGCGAAGCGAGCGAGAAGCTACATCAATTCCCGCGCTATAGTTATATATCAAATGTTCTTTACTAACAATTCTCACCGATCGAAAGAAAGTTTCTGATTTGATAGAAGAATAACAGATATGTTTCGCTAGGTACGCGATTCGTGCTGATCGATGTATCTCGATGATGTTTTTGTTTTCGTTTTTGTTTTCGTTTTTGTTTTCGTTTTTGTTTTCGTTTTTCTTTTCGTGTTTGTTTTCGTTTTTGTTTTCGTTTTTGTTTTCGTTTTTGTTTTCGTTTTTGTTTTCGTTTTTGTTTTCGTTTTTGTTTTCGTGTTTGTTTTCGTTTTTGTTTTCGTTTTCGTTTTCGTTTTTGTTTTCTTTTTTGTTTTCGTTTTTGTTTTCGTTTTTGTTTTCGTTTTTGTTTTCGTTTTTGTTTTCGTTTTTGTTTTCGTTTTTGTTTTCGTTTTTGTTTTCGTTTTTGTTTTCGTTTTTGTTTTCGTTTTTGTTTTCGTTTTTGTTTTCGTTTTTGTTTTCGTTTTTGTTTTCGTTTTTGTTTTTGTTTTCGTTTTTGTTTTCGTTTTTGTTTTTGTTTTCCTTTTCGTTTTTGTTTTCGTTTTTGTTTTCGTTTTTGTTTTCGTTTTTGTTTTCGTTTTTGTTTTCGTTTTTGTTTTCGTTTTTGTTTTCGTTTTTGTTTTCGTTTTTGTTTTCGTTTTTGTTTTCGTTTTTGTTTTCGTTTTTGTTTTCGTTTTTGTTTTCGTTTTTGATTTCGTTTTTGTCTTCGTTTTTGTTTTCGTTTTTGTTTTCGTTTTTGTTTTCGTTTTTGTTTTCGTTTGTGTTTTCGTTTTTGTTTTCGTGTTTGTTTTCGTTTGTGTTTTCGTTTTTGTTTTCGTGTTTGTTTTCGTTTTTGTTTTCGTTTTCGTTTTCGTTTTTTTTTTTCGTTTTTGTTTTCGTTTTTGTTTTCGTTTTTGTTTTCGTTTTTGTTTTCGTTTTTGTTTTCGTTTTTGTTTTCGTGTTTGTTTTCGTTTTTGATTTCGTTTTTGTTTTCGTTTTTGTTTTCGTTTTTGTTTTCGTTTTTGTTTTCGTTTTTGTTTTCGTTTTTGTTTTCGTTTTTGATTTCGTTTTTGTTTTCGTTTTTGTTTTCGTTTTTGTTTTCGTTTTTGTTTTCGTTTTTGTTTTCGTTTTTGTTTTCGTTTTTGTTTTCGTGTTTGTTTTCGTTTTTGTTTTCGTTTTTGTTTTCGTTTTTGTTTTCGTTTTTGTTTTCGTTTTTGTTTTCTTTTTTGTTTTCGTTTTTGTTTTCGTTTTTGTTTTCGTTTTTGTTTTCGTTTTTGTTTTCGTTTTTGTTTTCGTTTTTGTTTTCGTTTTTGTTTTCGTTTTTGATTTCGTTTTTGTTTTCGTTTTTGTTTTCGTTTTTGTTTTCGTTTTTGTTTTTGTTTTCGTTTTTGTTTTCGTTTTTGTTTTCGTTTTTGTTTTCGTGTTTAGTTTTCGTTTTTGTTTTCGTTTTCGTTTTTGTTTTCGTTTTTGTTTTTGTTTTCCTTTTCGTTTTTTTTTTCGATTTTGTTTTCGTTTTTGTTTTCGTTTTTGTTTTCGTTTTTGTTTTTGTTTTTGTTTTCGTTTTTGTTTTCGTTTTTGTTTTCGTTTTTGTTTTCGTTTTTGTTTTCGTTTTCCTTTTCGTTTTTGTTTGTGTTTTTGTTTTTGTCCTTGTTTCTGTCCTTGTCTTTGTCTTAATTGGTTTTTGTTTGTACGAGACTAAGTCCAGCGGCATAATGCTCTTCGATCGCACACGACCAAGTCCAGCGGCGTGTCGCTCCTAGGGCTGTTGCGAATACTTAAAAGTCCCTACGGTCAAAATCATTGGGTTGCGACTCACCTTTACGAGTTGCTCGCTCGCTGCGCTCGCTCGGAATGTTATAGCCTTACCTAAAACCAATCCACCTTGCGTTCGTTTTTCGAAAAGACCGCGATTTTCCGATAATTTACAGACGCGCGGGATCGGTTTTGAGGTTAGGCTAGTTTTATAAGAGCGAGCGAAGCGAGCGAGAAGCTACATCAATTCCCGCGCTATAGTTATATATCAAATGTTCTTTACTAACAATTCTCACCGATCGAAAGAAAGTTTCTGATTTGATAGAAGAATAACAGATATGTTTCGCTAGGTACGCGATTCGTGCTGATCGATGTATCTCGATGATGTTTTTGTTTTCGTTTTTGTTTTCGTTTTTGTTTTCGTTTTTGTTTTCGTTTTTGTTTTCGTTTTTGTTTTCGTTTTTGTTTTCGTTTTTGTTTTCGTTTTTGTTCTCGTTTTTGTTTTCGTTTTTGTTTTCGTTTTTGTTTTCGTTTTTGTTTTCGTGTTTCTTTTCGTTTTTGTTTTCGTTTTTGTTTTCTTTTTTGTTTTCGTTTTTGTTTTCGTTTTTGTTTTCGTTTTTGTTTTCGTTTTTGTTTTCGTTTTTGTTTTCGTTTTTGTTTTCGTTTTTGTTTTCGTTTTTGTTTTCGTTTTTGTTTTCGTTTTTGATTTCGTTTTTGTTTTCGTTTTTGTTTTCGTTTTTGTTTTCGTTTTTGTTTTCGTTTTTGTTTTCGTTTTTGTTTTCGTTTTTGTTTTCGTTTTTGTTTTCGTTTTTGTTTTCGTTTTTGTTTTCGTGTTTGTTTTCGTTTTTGTTTTCGTTTTTGTTTTCGTTTTCCTTTTCGTTTTTGTTTGTGTTTTTGTTTTTGTCCTTGTTTCTGTCCTTGTCTTTGTCTTAATTGGTTTTTGTTTGTACGAGACTAAGTCCAGCGGCATAATGCTCTTCGATCGCACACGACCAAGTCCAGCGGCGTGTCGCTCCTAGGGCTGTTGCGAATACTTAAAAGTCCCTACGGTCAAAATCATTGGGTTGCGACTCACCTTTACGAGTTGCTCGCTCGCTGCGCTCGCTCGGAATGTTATAGCCTTACCTAAAACCAATCCACCTTGCGTTCGTTTTTCGAAAAGACCGCGATTTTCCGATAATTTACAGACGCGCGGGATCGGTTTTGAGGTTAGGCTAGTTTTATAAGAGCGAGCGAAGCGAGCGAGAAGCTACATCAATTCCCGCGCTATAGTTATATATCAAATGTTCTTTACTAACAATTCTCACCGATCGAAAGAAAGTTTCTGATTTGATAGAAGAATAACAGATATGTTTCGCTAGGTACGCGATTCGTGCTGATCGATGTATCTCGATGATGTTTTTGTTTTCGTTTTTGTTTTCGTTTTTGTTTTCGTTTTTGTTTTCGTTTTTGTTTTCGTTTTTGTTTTCGTTTTTGTTTTCGTTTTTGTTTTCGTTTTTGTTCTCGTTTTTGTTTTCGTTTTTGTTTTCGTTTTTGTTTTCGTTTTTGTTTTCGTGTTTCTTTTCGTTTTTGTTTTCGTTTTTGTTTTCTTTTTTGTTTTCGTTTTTGTTTTCGTTTTTGTTTTCGTTTTTGTTTTCGTTTTTGTTTTCGTTTTTGTTTTCGTTTTTGTTTTCGTTTTTGTTTTCGTTTTTGTTTTCGTTTTTGTTTTCGTTTTTGATTTCGTTTTTGTTTTCGTTTTTGTTTTCGTTTTTGTTTTCGTTTTTGTTTTCGTTTTTGTTTTCGTTTTTGTTTTCGTTTTTGTTTTCGTTTTTGTTTTCGTTTTTGTTTTCGTTTTTGTTTTCGTGTTTGTTTTCGTTTTTGTTTTCGTTTTTGTTTTCGTTTTCCTTTTCGTTTTTGTTTGTGTTTTTGTTTTTGTCCTTGTTTCTGTCCTTGTCTTTGTCTTAATTGGTTTTTGTTTGTACGAGACTAAGTCCAGCGGCATAATGCTCTTCGATCGCACACGACCAAGTCCAGCGGCGTGTCGCTCCTAGGGCTGTTGCGAATACTTAAAAGTCCCTACGGTCAAAATCATTGGGTTGCGACTCACCTTTACGAGTTGCTCGCTCGCTGCGCTCGCTCGGAATGTTATAGCCTTACCTAAAACCAATCCACCTTGCGTTCGTTTTTCGAAAAGACCGCGATTTTCCGATAATTTACAGACGCGCGGGATCGGTTTTGAGGTTAGGCTAGTTTTATAAGAGCGAGCGAAGCGAGCGAGAAGCTACATCAATTCCCGCGCTATAGTTATATATCAAATGTTCTTTACTAACAATTCTCACCGATCGAAAGAAAGTTTCTGATTTGATAGAAGAATAACAGATATGTTTCGCTAGGTACGCGATTCGTGCTGATCGATGTATCTCGATGATGTTTTTGTTTTCGTTTTTGTTTTCGTTTTTGTTTTCGTTTTTGTTTTCGTTTTTGTTTTCGTTTTTGTTTTCGTTTTTGTTTTCGTTTTTGTTTTCGTTTTTGTTCTCGTTTTTGTTTTCGTTTTTGTTTTCGTTTTTGTTTTCGTTTTTGTTTTCGTGTTTCTTTTCGTTTTTGTTTTCGTTTTTGTTTTCTTTTTTGTTTTCGTTTTTGTTTTCGTTTTTGTTTTCGTTTTTGTTTTCGTTTTTGTTTTCGTTTTTGTTTTCGTTTTTGTTTTCGTTTTTGTTTTCGTTTTTGTTTTCGTTTTTGTTTTCGTTTTTGATTTCGTTTTTGTTTTCGTTTTTGTTTTCGTTTTTGTTTTCGTTTTTGTTTTCGTTTTTGTTTTCGTTTTTGTTTTCGTTTTTGTTTTCGTTTTTGTTTTCGTTTTTGTTTTCGTTTTTGTTTTCGTGTTTGTTTTCGTTTTTGTTTTCGTTTTTGTTTTCGTTTTCCTTTTCGTTTTTGTTTGTGTTTTTGTTTTTGTCCTTGTTTCTGTCCTTGTCTTTGTCTTAATTGGTTTTTGTTTGTACGAGACTAAGTCCAGCGGCATAATGCTCTTCGATCGCACACGACCAAGTCCAGCGGCGTGTCGCTCCTAGGGCTGTTGCGAATACTTAAACGTCCCTACGGTCAAAATCATTGGGTTGCGACTCACCTTTACGAGTTGCTCGCTCGCTGCGCTCGCTCGGAATGTTATAGCCTTACCTAAAACCAATCCACCTTGCGTTCGTTTTTCGAAAAGACCGCGATTTTCCGATAATTTACAGACGCGCGGGATCGGTTTTGAGGTTAGGCTAGTTTTATAAGAGCGAGCGAAGCGAGCGAGAAGCTACATCAATTCCCGCGCTATAGTTATATATCAAATGTTCTTTACTAACAATTCTCACCGATCGAAAGAAAGTTTCTGATTTGATAGAAGAATAACAGATATGTTTCGCTAGGTACGCGATTCGTGCTGATCGATGTATCTCGATGATGTTTTTGTTTTCGTTTTTGTTTTCGTTTTTGTTTTCGTTTTTGTTTTCGTTTTTGTTTTCGTTTTTGTTTTCGTTTTTGTTTTCGTTTTTGTTTTCGTTTTCGTTTTCGTTTTTGTTTTCTTTTTTGTTTTCGTTTTTGTTTTCGTTTTTGTTTTCGTTTTTGTTTTCGTTTTTGTTTTCGTTTTTGTTTTCGTTTTTGTTTTCGTTTTTGTTTTCGTTTTTGTTTTCGTTTTTGATTTCGTTTTTGTTTTCGTTTTTGTTTTCGTTTTTGTTTTCGTTTTTGTTTTCGTTTTTGTTTTCGTTTTTGTTTTCGTGTTTGTTTTCGTTTTTGTTTTCGTTTTTGTTTTCTTTTTTGTTTTCGTTTTTGTTTTCGTTTTTGTTTTCGTTTTTGTTTTCGTTTTTGTTTTCGTTTTTGTTTTCGTTTTTGTTTTCGTTTTTGTTTTCGTTTTTGTTTTCGTTTTTGTTTTCGTTTTTGTTCTCGTTTTTGTTTTCGTTTTTGTTTTCGTTTTTGTTTTCGTTTTTGTTTTTGTTTTTGTCCTTGTTTCTGTCCTTGTCTTTGTCTTAATTGGTTTTTGTTTGTACGAGACTAAGTCCAGCGGCATAATGCTCTTCGATCGCACACGACCAAGTCCAGCGGCGTGTCGCTCCTAGGGCTGTTGCGAATACTTAAAAGTCCCTACGGTCAAAATCATTGGGTTGCGACTCACCTTTACGAGTTGCTCGCTCGCTGCGCTCGCTCGGAATGTTATAGCCTTACCTAAAACCAATCCACCTTGCGTTCGTTTTTCGAAAAGACCGCGATTTTCCGATAATTTACAGACGCGCGGGATCGGTTTTGAGGTTAGGCTAGTTTTATAAGAGCGAGCGAAGCGAGCGAGAAGCTACATCAATTCCCGCGCTATAGTTATATATCAAATGTTCTTTACTAACAATTCTCACCGATCGAAAGAAAGTTTCTGATTTGATAGAAGAATAACAGATATGTTTCGCTAGGTACGCGATTCGTGCTGATCGATGTATCTCGATGATGTTTTTGTTTTCGTTTTTGTTTTCGTTTTTGTTTTCGTTTTTGTTTTCGTTTTTGTTTTCGTTTTTGTTTTCGTTTTTGTTTTCGTTTTTGTTTTCGTTTTCGTTTTCGTTTTTGTTTTCTTTTTTGTTTTCGTTTTTGTTTTCGTTTTTGTTTTCGTTTTTGTTTTCGTTTTTGTTTTCGTTTTTGTTTTCGTTTTTGTTTTCGTTTTTGTTTTCGTTTTTGTTTTCGTTTTTGATTTCGTTTTTGTTTTCGTTTTTGTTTTCGTTTTTGTTTTCGTTTTTGTTTTCGTTTTTGTTTTCGTTTTTGTTTTCGTGTTTGTTTTCGTTTTTGTTTTCGTTTTTGTTTTCTTTTTTGTTTTCGTTTTTGTTTTCGTTTTTGTTTTCGTTTTTGTTTTCGTTTTTGTTTTCGTTTTTGTTTTCGTTTTTGTTTTCGTTTTTGTTTTCGTTTTTGTTTTCGTTTTTGTTTTCGTTTTTGTTCTCGTTTTTGTTTTCGTTTTTGTTTTCGTTTTTGTTTTCGTTTTTGTTTTTGTTTTTGTCCTTGTTTCTGTCCTTGTCTTTGTCTTAATTGGTTTTTGTTTGTACGAGACTAAGTCCAGCGGCATAATGCTCTTCGATCGCACACGACCAAGTCCAGCGGCGTGTCGCTCCTAGGGCTGTTGCGAATACTTAAAAGTCCCTACGGTCAAAATCATTGGGTTGCGACTCACCTTTACGAGTTGCTCGCTCGCTGCGCTCGCTCGGAATGTTATAGCCTTACCTAAAACCAATCCACCTTGCGTTCGTTTTTCGAAAAGACCGCGATTTTCCGATAATTTACAGACGCGCGGGATCGGTTTTGAGGTTAGGCTAGTTTTATAAGAGCGAGCGAAGCGAGCGAGAAGCTACATCAATTCCCGCGCTATAGTTATATATCAAATGTTCTTTACTAACAATTCTCACCGATCGAAAGAAAGTTTCTGATTTGATAGAAGAATAACAGATATGTTTCGCTAGGTACGCGATTCGTGCTGATCGATGTATCTCGATGATGTTTTTGTTTTCGTTTTTGTTTTCGTTTTTGTTTTCGTTTTTGTTTTCGTTTTTCTTTTCGTGTTTGTTTTCGTTTTTGTTTTCGTTTTTGTTTTCTTTTTTGTTTTCGTTTTTGTTTTCGTTTTTGTTTTCTTTTTTGTTTTCGTTTTTGTTTTCGTTTTTGTTTTCGTTTTTGTTTTCGTTTTTGTTTTCGTTTTTGTTTTCGTTTTTGTTTTCGTTTTTGTTTTCGTTTTTGTTTTCGTTTTTGTTTTTGTTTTCGTTTTTGTTTTCGTTTTTGTTTTCGTTTTTGTTTTCGTTTTTGTTTTCGTTTTTGTTTTCGTTTTTGTTTTCGTTTTTGTTTTCGTTTTTGTTTTCGTTTTTGTTTTTGTTTTCGTTTTTGTTTTCGTTTTTGTTTGTGTTTTCCTTTTCGTTTTTGTTTTCGTTTTTGTTTTCGTTTTTGTTTTCGTTTTTGTTTTTGTTTTCGTTTTTGTTTTCGTTTTTGTTTTCGTTTTTGTTTTCGTGTTTGTTTTCGTTTTTGTTTTCGTTTTTGTTTTCGTTTTTGTTTTCGTTTTTGTTTTCGTGTTTGTTTTCGTTTTTGTTTTCGTTTTCGTTTTCGTTTTTGTTTTCTTTTTTGTTTTCGTTTTTGTTTTCGTTTTTGTTTTCGTTTTTGTTTTCGTTTTTGTTTTCGTTTTTGTTTTCGTTTTTGTTTTCGTTTTTGTTTTCGTTTTTGATTTCGTTTTTGTTTTCGTTTTTGTTTTCTTTTTTGTTTTCGTTTTTGTTTTCGTTTTTGTTTTCGTTTTTGTTTTCGTTTTTGTTTCCGTTTTTGTTTTCGTTTTTGTTTTCGTTTTTGTTTTCTTTTTTGTTTTCGTTTTTGTTTTCGTTTTTGTTTTCGTTTTTGTTTTCGTTTTTGTTTTCGTTTTTGTTTTCGTTTTTGTTTTCGTTTTTGTTTTCGTGTTTAGTTTTCGTTTTTGTTTTCGTTTTCGTTTTTGTTTTCGTTTTTGTTTTTGTTTTCCTTTTCGTTTTTTTTTTCGATTTTGTTTTCGTTTTTGTTTTCGTTTTTGTTTTCGTTTTTGTTTTTGTTTTTGTTTTTGTTTTCGTTTTTGTTTTCGTTTTTGTTTTCGTTTTTGTTTTCGTTTTTGTTTTCGTTTTTGTTTTCGTTTTCCTTTTCGTTTTTGTTTGTGTTTTTGTTTTTGTCCTTGTTTCTGTCCTTGTCTTTGTCTTAATTGGTTTTTGTTTGTACGAGACTAAGTCCAGCGGCATAATGCTCTTCGATCGCACACGACCAAGTCCAGCGGCGTGTCGCTCCTAGGGCTGTTGCGAATACTTAAAAGTCCCTACGGTCAAAATCATTGGGTTGCGACTCACCTTTACGAGTTGCTCGCTCGCTGCGCTCGCTCGGAATGTTATAGCCTTACCTAAAACCAATCCACCTTGCGTTCGTTTTTCGAAAAGACCGCGATTTTCCGATAATTTACAGACGCGCGGGATCGGTTTTGAGGTTAGGCTAGTTTTATAAGAGCGAGCGAAGCGAGCGAGAAGCTACATCAATTCCCGCGCTATAGTTATATATCAAATGTTCTTTACTAACAATTCTCACCGATCGAAAGAAAGTTTCTGATTTGATAGAAGAATAACAGATATGTTTCGCTAGGTACGCGATTCGTGCTGATCGATGTATCTCGATGATGTTTTTGTTTTCGTTTTTGTTTTCGTTTTTGTTTTCGTTTTTGTTTTCGTTTTTGTTTTCGTTTTTGTTTTCGTTTTTGTTTTCGTTTTTGTTTTCGTTTTTGTTCTCGTTTTTGTTTTCGTTTTTGTTTTCGTTTTTGTTTTCGTTTTTGTTTTCGTGTTTCTTTTCGTTTTTGTTTTCGTTTTTGTTTTCTTTTTTGTTTTCGTTTTTGTTTTCGTTTTTGTTTTCGTTTTTGTTTTCGTTTTTGTTTTCGTTTTTGTTTTCGTTTTTGTTTTCGTTTTTGTTTTCGTTTTTGTTTTCGTTTTTGTTTTCGTGTTTCTTTTCGTTTTTGTTTTCGTTTTTGTTTTCGTTTTTGTTTTCGTTTTTGTTTTCGTTTTTGTTTTCGTTTTTGATTTCGTTTTTGTTTTCGTTTTTGTTTTCGTTTTTGTTTTCGTTTTTGTTTTCGTTTTTGTTTTCGTTTTTGTTTTCGTTTTTGTTTTCGTTTTTGTTTTCGTTTTTGTTTTCGTTTTTGTTTTCGTGTTTGTTTTCGTTTTTGTTTTCGTTTTTGTTTTCGTTTTCCTTTTCGTTTTTGTTTGTGTTTTTGTTTTTGTCCTTGTTTCTGTCCTTGTCTTTGTCTTAATTGGTTTTTGTTTGTACGAGACTAAGTCCAGCGGCATAATGCTCTTCGATCGCACACGACCAAGTCCAGCGGCGTGTCGCTCCTAGGGCTGTTGCGAATACTTAAAAGTCCCTACGGTCAAAATCATTGGGTTGCGACTCACCTTTACGAGTTGCTCGCTCGCTGCGCTCGCTCGGAATGTTATAGCCTTACCTAAAACCAATCCACCTTGCGTTCGTTTTTCGAAAAGACCGCGATTTTCCGATAATTTACAGACGCGCGGGATCGGTTTTGAGGTTAGGCTAGTTTTATAAGAGCGAGCGAAGCGAGCGAGAAGCTACATCAATTCCCGCGCTATAGTTATATATCAAATGTTCTTTACTAACAATTCTCACCGATCGAAAGAAAGTTTCTGATTTGATAGAAGAATAACAGATATGTTTCGCTAGGTACGCGATTCGTGCTGATCGATGTATCTCGATGATGTTTTTGTTTTCGTTTTTGTTTTCGTTTTTGTTTTCGTTTTTGTTTTCGTTTTTGTTTTCGTTTTTGTTTTCGTTTTTGTTTTCGTTTTTGTTTTCGTTTTCGTTTTCGTTTTTGTTTTCTTTTTTGTTTTCGTTTTTGTTTTCGTTTTTGTTTTCGTTTTTGTTTTCGTTTTTGTTTTCTTTTTTGTTTTCGTTTTTGTTTTCGTTTTTGTTTTCGTTTTTGTTTTCGTTTTTGATTTCGTTTTTGTTTTCGTTTTTGTTTTCGTTTTTGTTTTCGTTTTTGTTTTCGTTTTTGTTTTCGTTTTTGTTTTCGTGTTTGTTTTCGTTTTTGTTTTCGTTTTTGTTTTCTTTTTTGTTTTCGTTTTTGTTTTCGTTTTTGTTTTCGTTTTTGTTTTCGTTTCTGTTTTCGTTTTTGTTTTCGTTTTTCTTTTCGTTTTTGTTTTCGTTTTTGTTTTCGTTTTTGTTTTCGTTTTTGTTCTCGTTTTTGTTTTCGTTTTTGTTTTCGTTTTTGTTTTCGTTTTTGTTTTTGTTTTTGTCCTTGTTTCTGTCCTTGTCTTTGTCTTAATTGGTTTTTGTTTGTACGAGACTAAGTCCAGCGGCATAATGCTCTTCGATCGCACACGACCAAGTCCAGCGGCGTGTCGCTCCTAGGGCTGTTGCGAATACTTAAAAGTCCCTACGGTCAAAATCATTGGGTTGCGACTCACCTTTACGAGTTGCTCGCTCGCTGCGCTCGCTCGGAATGTTATAGCCTTACCTAAAACCAATCCACCTTGCGTTCGTTTTTCGAAAAGACCGCGATTTTCCGATAATTTACAGACGCGCGGGATCGGTTTTGAGGTTAGGCTAGTTTTATAAGAGCGAGCGAAGCGAGCGAGAAGCTACATCAATTCCCGCGCTATAGTTATATATCAAATGTTCTTTACTAACAATTCTCACCGATCGAAAGAAAGTTTCTGATTTGATAGAAGAATAACAGATATGTTTCGCTAGGTACGCGATTCGTGCTGATCGATGTATCTCGATGATGTTTTTGTTTTCGTTTTTGTTTTCGTTTTTGTTTTCGTTTTTGTTTTCGTTTTTGTTTTCGTTTTTGTTTTCGTTTTTGTTTTCGTTTTCGTTTTCGTTTTTGTTTTCTTTTTTGTTTTCGTTTTTGTTTTCGTTTTTGTTTTCGTTTTTGTTTTCGTTTTTGTTTTCGTTTTTGTTTTCGTTTTTGTTTTCGTTTTTGTTTTCGTTTTTGTTTTCGTTTTTGATTTCGTTTTTGTTTTCGTTTTTGTTTTCGTTTTTGTTTTCGTTTTTGTTTTCGTTTTTGTTTTCGTTTTTGTTTTCGTGTTTGTTTTCGTTTTTGTTTTCGTTTTTGTTTTCTTTTTTGTTTTCGTTTTTGTTTTCGTTTTTGTTTTCGTTTTTGTTTTCGTTTTTGTTTTCGTTTTTGTTTTCGTTTTTGTTTTCGTTTTTGTTTTCGTTTTTGTTTTCGTTTTTGTTTTCGTTTTTGTTCTCGTTTTTGTTTTCGTTTTTGTTTTCGTTTTTGTTTTCGTTTTTGTTTTTGTTTTTGTCCTTGTTTCTGTCCTTGTCTTTGTCTTAATTGGTTTTTGTTTGTACGAGACTAAGTCCAGCGGCATAATGCTCTTCGATCGCACACGACCAAGTCCAGCGGCGTGTCGCTCCTAGGGCTGTTGCGAATACTTAAAAGTCCCTACGGTCAAAATCATTGGGTTGCGACTCACCTTTACGAGTTGCTCGCTCGCTGCGCTCGCTCGGAATGTTATAGCCTTACCTAAAACCAATCCACCTTGCGTTCGTTTTTCGAAAAGACCGCGATTTTCCGATAATTTACAGACGCGCGGGATCGGTTTTGAGGTTAGGCTAGTTTTATAAGAGCGAGCGAAGCGAGCGAGAAGCTACATCAATTCCCGCGCTATAGTTATATATCAAATGTTCTTTACTAACAATTCTCACCGATCGAAAGAAAGTTTCTGATTTGATAGAAGAATAACAGATATGTTTCGCTAGGTACGCGATTCGTGCTGATCGATGTATCTCGATGATGTTTTTGTTTTCGTTTTTGTTTTCGTTTTTGTTTTCGTTTTTGTTTTCGTTTTTCTTTTCGTGTTTGTTTTCGTTTTTGTTTTCGTTTTTGTTTTCTTTTTTGTTTTCGTTTTTGTTTTCGTTTTTGTTTTCTTTTTTGTTTTCGTTTTTGTTTTCGTTTTTGTTTTCGTTTTTGTTTTCGTTTTTGTTTTCGTTTTTGTTTTCGTTTTTGTTTTCGTTTTTGTTTTCGTTTTTGTTTTCGTTTTTGTTTTTGTTTTCGTTTTTGTTTTCGTTTTTGTTTTCGTTTTTGTTTTCGTTTTTGTTTTCGTTTTTGTTTTCGTTTTTGTTTTCGTTTTTGTTTTCGTTTTTGTTTTCGTTTTTGTTTTCGTTTTTGTTTTCGTTTTTGTTTTTGTTTTCGTTTTTGTTTTCGTTTTTGTTTGTGTTTTCCTTTTCGTTTTTGTTTTCGTTTTTGTTTTCGTTTTTGTTTTCGTTTTTGTTTTTGTTTTCGTTTTTGTTTTCGTTTTTGTTTTCGTTTTTGTTTTCGTGTTTGTTTTCGTTTTTGTTTTCGTTTTTGTTTTCGTTTTTGTTTTCGTTTTTGTTTTCGTGTTTGTTTTCGTTTTTGTTTTCGTTTTCGTTTTCGTTTTTGTTTTCTTTTTTGTTTTCGTTTTTGTTTTCGTTTTTGTTTTCGTTTTTGTTTTCGTTTTTGTTTTCGTTTTTGTTTTCGTTTTTGATTTCGTTTTTGTTTTCGTTTTTGTTTTCTTTTTTGTTTTCGTTTTTGTTTTCGTTTTTGTTTTCGTTTTTGTTTTCGTTTTTGTTTTCGTTTTTGTTTTCGTTTTTGTTTTCGTTTTTGTTTTCTTTTTTGTTTTCGTTTTTGTTTTCGTTTTTGTTTTCGTTTTTGTTTTCGTTTTTGTTTTCGTTTTTGTTTTCGTTTTTGTTTTCGTTTTTGTTTTCGTTTTTGTTTTCGTTTTTGATTTCGTTTTTGTTTTCGTTTTTGTTTTCGTTTTTGTTTTCGTTTTTGATTTCGTTTTTGTTTTCGTTTTTGTTTTCGTTTTTGTTTTCGTTTTTGTTTTCGTTTTTGTTTTCGTTTTTGTTTTCGTGTTTGTTTTCGTTTTTGTTTTCGTTTTTGTTTTCGTTTTTGTTTTTGTTTTCGTTTTTGTTTTCGTTTTTGTTTTTGTTTTCCTTTTCGTTTTTGTTTGTGTTTTTGTTTTTGTATTTGTTTCTGTCCTTGTCTTTGTCTTAATTGGTTTTTGTTTGTACGAGACTAAGTCCAGCGGCATAATGCTCTTCGATCGCACACGACCAAGTCCAGCGGCGTGTCGCTCCTAGGGCTGTTGCGAATACTTAAAAGTCCCTACGGTCAAAATCATTGGGTTGCGACTCACCTTTACGAGTTGCTCGCTCGCTGCGCTCGCTCGGAATGTTATAGCCTTACCTAAAACCAATTAACCTTGCGTTCGTTTTTCGAAAAGACCGCGATTTTCCGATAATTTACAGACGCGCGGGATCGGTTTTGAGGTTAGGCTAGTTTTATAAGAGCGAGCGAAGCGAGCGAGAAGCTACATCAATTCCCGCGCTATAGTTATATATCAAATGTTCTTTACTAACAATTCTCACCGATCGAAAGAAAGTTTCTGATTTGATAGAAGAATAACAGATATGTTTCGCTAGGTACGCGATTCGTGCTGATCGATGTATCTCGATGATGTTTTTGTTTTCGTTTTTGTTTTCGTTTTTGTTTTCGTTTTTGTTTTCGTTTTTGTTTTCGTTTTTGTTTTCGTTTTTGTTTTCGTTTTTGTTTTCGTTTTCGTTTTCGTTTTTGTTTTCTTTTTTGTTTTCGTTTTTGTTTTCGTTTTTGTTTTCGTTTTTGTTTTCGTTTTTGTTTTCGTTTTTGTTTTCGTTTTTGTTTTCGTTTTTGTTTTCGTTTTTGATTTCGTTTTTGTTTTCGTTTTTGTTTTCGTTTTTGTTTTCGTTTTTGTTTTCGTTTTTGTTTTCGTTTTTGTTTTCGTGTTTGTTTTCGTTTTTGTTTTCGTTTTTGTTTTCTTTTTTGTTTTCGTTTTTGTTTTCGTTTTTGTTTTCGTTTTTGTTTTCGTTTTTGTTTTCGTTTTTGTTTTCGTTTTTGTTTTCGTTTTTGTTTTCGTGTTTGTTTTCGTTTTTGTTTTCGTTTTCGTTTTCGTTTTTGTTTTCTTTTTTGTTTTCGTTTTTGTTTTCGTTTTTGTTTTCGTTTTTGTTTTCGTTTTTGTTTTCGTTTTTGTTTTCGTTTTTGTTTTCGTTTTTGTTTTCGTTTTTGATTTCGTTTTTGTTTTCGTTTTTGTTTTCGTTTTTGTTTTCGTTTTTGTTTTCGTTTTTGTTTTCGTTTTTGTTTTCGTTTTTGTTTTCGTGTTTGTTTTCGTTTTTGTTTTCGTTTTTGTTTTCGTTTTTGTTTTTGTTTTCGTTTTTGTTTTTGTTTTTGTCCTTGTTTCTGTCCTTGTCTTTGTCTTAATTGGTTTTTGTTTGTACGAGACTAAGTCCAGCGGCATAATGCTCTTCGATCGCACACGACCAAGTCCAGCGGCGTGTCGCTCCTAGGGCTGTTGCGAATACTTAAACGTCCCTACGGTCAAAATCATTGGGTTGCGACTCACCTTTACGAGTTGCTCGCTCGCTGCGCTCGCTCGGAATGTTATAGCCTTACCTAAAACCAATCCACCTTGCGTTCGTTTTTCGAAAAGACCGCGATTTTCCGATAATTTACAGACGCGCGGGATCGGTTTTGAGGTTAGGCTAGTTTTATAAGAGCGAGCGAAGCGAGCGAGAAGCTACATCAATTCCCGCGCTATAGTTATATATCAAATGTTCTTTACTAACAATTCTCACCGATCGAAAGAAAGTTTCTGATTTGATAGAAGAATAACAGATATGTTTCGCTAGGTACGCGATTCGTGCTGATCGATGTATCTCGATGATGTTTTTGTTTTCGTTTTTGTTTTCGTTTTTGTTTTCGTTTTTGTTTTCGTTTTTCTTTTCGTGTTTGTTTTCGTTTTTGTTTTCGTGTTTGTTTTCGTTTTTGTTTTCGTTTTTGTTTTCGTTTTTGTTTTCGTTTTTGTTTTTGTTTTCCTTTTCGTTTTTGTTTGTGTTTTTGTTTTCGTTTTTGTTTTCGTTTTTGTTTTCGTTTTCGTTTTTGTTTTCGTTTTTGTTTTCGTTTTTGTTTTCGTTTTTGTTTTTGTTTTCGTTTTTGTTTTTGTTTTTGTCCTTGTTTCTGTCCTTGTCTTTGTCTTAATTGGTTTTTGTTTGTACGAGACTAAGTCCAGCGGCATAATGCTCTTCGATCGCACACGACCAAGTCCAGCGGCGTGTCGCTCCTAGGGCTGTTGCGAATACTTAAAAGTCCCTACGGTCAAAATCATTGGGTTGCGACTCACCTTTACGAGTTGCTCGCTCGCTGCGCTCGCTCGGAATGTTATAGCCTTACCTAAAACCAATCCACCTTGCGTTCGTTTTTCGAAAAGACCGCGATTTTCCGATAATTTACAGACGCGCGGGATCGGTTTTGAGGTTAGGCTAGTTTTATAAGAGCGAGCGAAGCGAGCGAGAAGCTACATCAATTCCCGCGCTATAGTTATATATCAAATGTTCTTTACTAACAATTCTCACCGATCGAAAGAAAGTTTCTGATTTGATAGAAGAATAACAGATATGTTTCGCTAGGTACGCGATTCGTGCTGATCGATGTATCTCGATGATGTTGTTGTTTTCGTTTTTGTTTTCGTTTTTGTTTTCGTTTTTGTTTTCGTTTTTGATTTCGTTTTTGTTTTCGTTTTTGTTTTCGTTTTTGTTTTCGTTTTTGTTTTCGTTTTTGTTTTCGTTTTTGTTTTCGTGTTTGTTTTCGTTTTTGTTTTCGTTTTCGTTTTTGTTTTTGATTTTGTTTTTGTTTTTGTCCTTGTTTCTGTCCTTGTCTTTGTCTTAATTGGTTTTTGTTTGTACGAGACTAAGTCCAGCGGCATAATGCTCTTCGATCCCACACGACCAAGTCCAGCGGCGTGTCGCTCCTAGGGCTGTTGCGAATACTTAAAAGTCCCTACGGTCAAAATCATTGGGTTGCGACTCACCTTTACGAGTTGCTCGCTCGCTGCGCTCGCTCGGAATGTTATAGCCTTACCTAAAACCAATCCACCTTGCGTTCGTTTTTCGAAAAGACCGCGATTTTCCGATAATTTACAGACGCGCGGGATCGGTTTTGAGGTTAGGCTAGTTTTATAAGAGCGAGCGAAGCGAGCGAGAAGCTACATCAATTCCCGCGCTATAGTTATATATCAAATGTTCTTTACTAACAATTCTCACCGATCGAAAGAAAGTTTCTGATTTGATAGAAGAATAACAGATATGTTTCGCTAGGTACGCGATTCGTGCTGATCGATGTATCTCGATGATGTTTTTGTTTTCGTTTTTGTTTTCGTTTTTGTTTTCGTTTTTGTTTTCGTTTTTCTTTTCGTGTTTGTTTTCGTTTTTGTTTTCGTGTTTGTTTTCGTTTTTGTTTTCGTTTTTGTTTTTGTTTTCGTTTTTGTTTTCGTTTTTGTTTTTGTTTTCCTTTTCGTTTTTGTTTGTGTTTTTGTTTTCGTGTTTGTTTTCGTTTTTGTTTTCGTTTTCGTTTTTGTTTTTGATTTTGTTT
>NW_026869728.1:460000-465000 GCF_905332965.1 Bombus pascuorum
TGTTTTCGTTTTTGTTTTCGTTTTTGTTTTCGTTTTTGATTTCGTTTTTGTTTTCGTTTTCGTTTTTGTTTTTGTTTTTGTTTTTGATTTCGTTTTTGTTTTCGTTTTTGTTTTCGTTTTTGTTTTCGTTTTTGTTTTCGTTTTTGTTTTTGTTTTCGTTTTTGTTTTCGTTTTTGTTTTCGTTTTTGTTTTCGTTTTTGTTTTCGTTTTTGTTTTCGTTTTTGTTTTTGTTTTCGTTTTTGTTTTCGTTTTTCTTTTCGTGTTTGTTTTCGTTTTTGTTTTCGTTTTTGTTTTCTTTTTTGTTTTCGTTTTTGTTTTCGTTTTTGTTTTCTTTTTTGTTTTCGTTTTTGTTTTCGTTTTTGTTTTCGTTTTTGTTTTCGTTTTTGTTTTCGTTTTTGTTTTCGTTTTTGTTTTCGTTTTTGTTTTCGTTTTTGTTTTCGTTTTTGTTTTTGTTTTCGTTTTTGTTTTCGTTTTTGTTTTCGTTTTTGTTTTCGTTTTTGTTTTTGTTTTCGTTTTTGTTTTCGTTTTTGTTTTTGTTTTCCTTTTCGTTTTTGTTTGTGTTTTTGTTTTCGTTTTTGTTTTCGTTTTTGTTTTCGTTTTTGTTTTCGTTTTTGTTTTCGTGTTTGTTTTCGTTTTTGTTTTCGTTTTTGTTTTCGTTTTTGTTTTTGTTTTCGTTTTTGTTTTCGTTTTTGTTTTTGTTTTCCTTTTCGTTTTTGTTTGTGTTTTTGTTTTTGTCCTTGTTTCTGTCCTTGTCTTTGTCTTAATTGGTTTTTGTTTGTACGAGACTAAGTCCAGCGGCATAATGCTCTTCGATCGCACACGAAAAAGTCCAGCGGCGTGTCGCTCCTAGGGCTGTTGCGAATACTTAAAAGTCCCTACGGTCAAAATCATTGGGTTGCGACTCACCTTTACGAGTTGCTCGCTCGCTGCGCTCGCTCGGAATGTTATAGCCTTACCTAAAACCAATCCACCTTGCGTTCGTTTTTCGAAAAGACCGCGATTTTCCGATAATTTACAGACGCGCGGGATCGGTTTTGAGGTTAGGCTAGTTTTATAAGAGCGAGCGAAGCGAGCGAGAAGCTACATCAATTCCCGCGCTATAGTTATATATCAAATGTTCTTTACTAACAATTCTCACCGATCGAAAGAAAGTTTCTGATTTGATAGAAGAATAACAGATATGTTTCGCTAGGTACGCGATTCGTGCTGATCGATGTATCTCGATGATGTTTTTGTTTTCGTTTTTGTTTTCTTTTTTGTTTTCGTTTTTGTTTTCGTTTTTGTTTTCTTTTTTGTTTTCGTTTTTGTTTTCGTTTTTGTTTTCGTTTTTGTTTTCGTTTTTGTTTTCGTTTTTGTTTTCGTTTTTGTTTTCGTTTTTGTTTTCGTTTTTGTTTTCGTTTTTGTTTTTGTTTTCGTTTTTGTTTTCGTTTTTGTTTTCGTTTTTGTTTTCGTTTTTGTTTTCGTTTTTGTTTTCGTTTTTGTTTTTGTTTTCGTTTTTGTTTTCGTTTTTGTTTTCGTTTTTGTTTTCGTTTTTGTTTTCGTTTTTGTTTTCGTTTTTGTTTTTGTTTTCGTTTTTGTTTTCGTTTTTGTTTTTGTTTTCCTTTTCGTTTTTGTTTGTGTTTTTGTTTTCGTTTTTGTTTTCGTTTTTGTTTTCGTTTTTGTTTTCGTTTTTGTTTTCGTTTTTGTTTTCGTTTTTGTTTTCGTTTTTGTTTTCGTTTTTGTTTTCGTGTTTGTTTTCGTTTTTGTTTTTGTTTTCGTTTTTGTTTTCGTTTTTGTTTTTGTTTTCCTTTTCGTTTTTGTTTGTGTTTTTGTTTTTGTCCTTGTTTCTGTCCTTGTCTTTGTCTTAATTGGTTTTTGTTTGTACGAGACTAAGTCCAGCGGCATAATGCTCTTCGATCGCACACGACCAAGTCCAGCGGCGTGTCGCTCCTAGGGCTGTTGCGAATACTTAAAAGTCCCTACGGTCAAAATCATTGGGTTGCGACTCACCTTTACGAGTTGCTCGCTCGCTGCGCTCGCTCGGAATGTTATAGCCTTACCTAAAACCAATCCACCTTGCGTTCGTTTTTCGAAAAGACCGCGATTTTCCGATAATTTACAGACGCGCGGGATCGGTTTTGAGGTTAGGCTAGTTTTATAAGAGCGAGCGAAGCGAGCGAGAAGCTACATCAATTCCCGCGCTATAGTTATATATCAAATGTTCTTTACTAACAATTCTCACCGATCGAAAGAAAGTTTCTGATTTGATAGAAGAATAACAGATATGTTTCGCTAGGTACGCGATTCGTGCTGATCGATGTATCTCGATGATGTTTTTGTTTTCGTTTTTGTTTTCGTTTTTGTTTTCGTTTTTGTTTTCGTTTTTCTTTTCGTGTTTGTTTTCGTTTTTGTTTTCGTTTTTGTTTTCTTTTTTGTTTTCGTTTTTGTTTTCGTTTTTGTTTTCTTTTTTGTTTTCGTTTTTGTTTTCGTTTTTGTTTTCGTTTTTGTTTTCGTTTTTGTTTTCGTTTTTGTTTTCGTTTTTGTTTTCGTTTTTGTTTTCGTTTTTGTTTTCGTTTTTGTTTTTGTTTTCGTTTTTGTTTTCGTTTTTGTTTTCGTTTTTGTTTTTGTTTTCGTTTTTGTTTTCGTTTTTGTTTTCGTTTTTGTTTTCGTTTTTGTTTTCGTTTTTGTTTTCGTTTTTGTTTTTGTTTTCGTTTTTGTTTTCGTTTTTGTTTTCGTTTTTGTTTTCGTTTTTGTTTTCGTTTTTGTTTTCGTTTTTGTTTTTGTTTTCGTTTTTGTTTTCGTTTTTGTTTTTGTTTTCCTTTTCGTTTTTGTTTGTGTTTTTGTTTTCGTTTTTGTTTTCGTTTTTGTTTTCGTTTTTGTTTTCGTTTTTGTTTTCGTTTTTGTTTTCGTTTTTGTTTTCGTTTTTGTTTTCGTTTTTGTTTTCGTTTTTGTTTTCGTTTTTGTTTTCGTTTTTGTTTTTGTTTTCGTTTTTGTTTTCGTTTTTGTTTTTGTTTTCCTTTTCGTTTTTGTTTTCGTTTTTGTTTTCGTGTCTGTTTTCGTTTTTGTTTTCGTTTTTGTTTTCGTTTTTGTTTTTGTTTTCGTTTTTGTTTTTGTTTTTGTCCTTGTTTCTGTCCTTGTCTTTGTCTTAATTGGTTTTTGTTTGTACGAGACTAAGTCCAGCGGCATAATGCTCTTCGATCGCACACGACCAAGTCCAGCGGCGTGTCGCTCCTAGGGCTGTTGCGAATACTTAAAAGTCCCTACGGTCAAAATCATTGGGTTGCGACTCACCTTTACGAGTTGCTCGCTCGCTGCGCTCGCTCGGAATGTTATAGCCTTACCTAAAACCAATCCACCTTGCGTTCGTTTTTCGAAAAGACCGCGATTTTCCGATAATTTACAGACGCGCGGGATCGGTTTTGAGGTTAGGCTAGTTTTATAAGAGCGAGCGAAGCGAGCGAGAAGCTACATCAATTCCCGCGCTATAGTTATATATCAAATGTTCTTTACTAACAATTCTCACCGACCGAAAGAAAGTTTCTGATTTGATAGAAGAATAACAGATATGTTTCGCTAGGTACGCGATTCGTGCTGATCGATGTATCTCGATGATGTTGTTGTTTTCGTTTTTGTTTTCGTTTTTGTTTTCGTTTTTGTTTTCGTTTTTCTTTTCGTGTTTGTTTTCGTTTTTGTTTTCGTTTTTGTTTTCTTTTTTGTTTTCGTTTTTGTTTTCGTTTTTGTTTTCTTTTTTGTTTTCGTTTTTGTTTTCGTTTTTGTTTTCGTTTTTGTTTTCGTTTTTGTTTTCGTTTTTGTTTTCGTTTTTGTTTTCGTTTTTGTTTTCGTTTTTGTTTTCGTTTTTGTTTTTGTTTTCGTTTTTGTTTTCGTTTTTGTTTTCGTTTTTGTTTTCGTTTTTGTTTTCGTTTTTGTTTTCGTTTTTGTTTTTGTTTTCGTTTTTGTTTTCGTTTTTGTTTTTGTTTTCCTTTTCGTTTTTGTTTGTGTTTTTGTTTTCGTTTTTGTTTTCGTTTTTGTTTTCGTTTTTGTTTTCGTTTTTGTTTTCGTTTTTGTTTTCGTGTTTGTTTTCGTTTTTGTTTTCGTTTTTGTTTTCGTTTTTGTTTTTGTTTTTGTTTTCGTTTTTGTTTTCGTTTTTGTTTTTGTTTTCCTTTTCGTTTTTGTTTGTGTTTTTGTTTTCGTTTTTGTTTTCGTTTTTGTTTTCGTTTTTGTTTTCGTTTTTGTTTTCGTTTTTGTTTTCGTTTTTGTTTTCGTTTTTGTTTTCGTTTTTGTTTTCGTTTTTGTTTTCGTGTTTGTTTTCGTTTTTGTTTTTGTTTTCGTTTTTGTTTTCGTTTTTGTTTTTGTTTTCCTTTTCGTTTTTGTTTGTGTTTTTGTTTTTGTCCTTGTTTCTGTCCTTGTCTTTGTCTTGATTGGTTTTTGTTTGTACGAGACTAAGTCCAGCGGCATAATGCTCTTCGATCGCACACGACCAAGTCCAGCGGCGTGTCGCTCCTAGGGCTGTTGCGAATACTTAAAAGTCCCTACGGTCAAAATCATTGGGTTGCGACTCACCTTTACGAGTTGCTCGCTCGCTGCGCTCGCTCGGAATGTTATAGCCTTACCTAAAACCAATCCACCTTGCGTTCGTTTTTCGAAAAGACCGCGATTTTCCGATAATTTACAGACGCGCGGGATCGGTTTTGAGGTTAGGCTAGTTTTATAAGAGCGAGCGAAGCGAGCGAGAAGCTACATCAATTCCCGCGCTATAGTTATATATCAAATGTTCTTTACTAACAATTCTCACCGATCGAAAGAAAGTTTCTGATTCGATAGAAGAATAACAGATATGTTTCGCTAGGTACGCGATTCGTGCTGATCGATGTATCTCGATGATGTTTTTGTTTTCGTTTTTGTTTTCGTTTTTGTTTTCGTTTTTGTTTTCGTTTTTCTTTTCGTGTTTGTTTTCGTTTTTGTTTTCGTTTTTGTTTTCTTTTTTGTTTTCGTTTTTGTTTTCGTTTTTGTTTTCTTTTTTG
>NW_026869728.1:472500-480000 GCF_905332965.1 Bombus pascuorum
GAAAGAAAGTTTCTGATTTGATAGAAGAATAACAGATATGTTTCGCTAGGTACGCGATTCGTGCTGATCGATGTATCTCGATGATGTTTTTGTTTTCGTTTTTGTTTTCTTTTTTGTTTTCGTTTTTGTTTTCGTTTTTGTTTTCTTTTTTGTTTTCGTTTTTGTTTTCGTTTTTGTTTTCGTTTTTGTTTTCGTTTTTGTTTTCGTTTTTGTTTTCGTTTTTGTTTTCGTTTTTGTTTTCGTTTTTGTTTTTGTTTTCGTTTTTGTTTTCGTTTTTGTTTTCGTTTTTGTTTTCGTTTTTGTTTTCGTTTTTGTTTTCGTTTTTGTTTTTGTTTTCGTTTTTGTTTTCGTTTTTGTTTTCGTTTTTGTTTTCGTTTTTGTTTTTGTTTTCGTTTTTGTTTTCGTTTTTGTTTTCGTTTTTGTTTTCGTTTTTGTTTTCGTTTTTGTTTTCGTTTTTGTTTTCGTTTTTGTTTTTGTTTTCGTTTTTGTTTTCGTTTTTGTTTTTGTTTTCCTTTTCGTTTTTGTTTGTGTTTTTGTTTTCGTTTTTGTTTTCGTTTTTGATTTCGTTTTTGTTTTCGTTTTTGTTTTCGTTTTTGTTTTCGTTTTTGTTTTCGTTTTTGTTTTCGTTTTTGTTTTCGTTTTTGTTTTCGTGTTTGTTTTCGTTTTTGTTTTCGTTTTCGTTTTTGTTTTTGTTTTTGTTTTTGTTTTTGTTTTTGATTTTGTTTTTGTTTTTGTCCTTGTTTCTGTCCTTGTCTTTGTCTTAATTGGTTTTTGTTTGTACGAGACTAAGTCCAGCGGCATAATGCTCTTCGATCGCACACGACCAAGTCCAGCGGCGTGTCGCTCCTAGGGCTGTTGCGAATACTTAAAAGTCCCTACGGTCAAAATCATTGGGTTGCGACTCACCTTTACGAGTTGCTCGCTCGCTGCGCTCGCTCGGAATGTTATAGCCTTACCTAAAACCAATCCACCTTGCGTTCGTTTTTCGAAAAGACCGCGATTTTCCGATAATTTACAGACGCGCGGGATCGGTTTTGAGGTTAGGCTAGTTTTATAAGAGCGAGCGAAGCGAGCGAGAAGCTACATCAATTCCCGCGCTATAGTTATATATCAAATGTTCTTTACTAACAATTCTCACCGATCGAAAGAAAGTTTCTGATTTGATAGAAGAATAACAGATATGTTTCGCTAGGTACGCGATTCGTGCTGATCGATGTATCTCGATGATGTTTTTGTTTTCGTTTTTGTTTTCTTTTTTGTTTTCGTTTTTGTTTTCGTTTTTGTTTTCTTTTTTGTTTTCGTTTTTGTTTTCGTTTTTGTTTTCGTTTTTGTTTTCGTTTTTGTTTTCGTTTTTGTTTTCGTTTTTGTTTTCGTTTTTGTTTTCGTTTTTCTTTTCGTGTTTGTTTTCGTTTTTGTTTTCGTTTTTGTTTTCTTTTTTGTTTTCTTTTTTGTTTTCGTTTTTGTTTTCTTTTTTGTTTTCGTTTTTGTTTTCGTTTTTGTTTTCGTTTTTGTTTTCGTTTTTGTTTTCGTTTTTGTTTTCGTTTTTGTTTTCGTTTTTGTTTTCGTTTTTGTTTTCGTTTTTGTTTTCGTTTTTGTTTTTGTTTTCGTTTTTGTTTTCGTTTTTGTTTTCGTTTTTGTTTTCGTTTTTGTTTTCGTTTTTGTTTTTGTTTTCGTTTTTGTTTTCGTTTTTGTTTTCGTTTTTGTTTTCGTTTTTGTTTTTGTTTTCGTTTTTGTTTTCGTTTTTGTTTTTGTTTTCCTTTTCGTTTTTGTTTTCGTTTTTGTTTTCGTTTTTGTTTTCGTTTTTGTTTTCGTTTTTGTTTTCGTTTTTGTTTTCGTGTTTGTTTTCGTTTTTGTTTTCGTTTTTGTTTTTGTTTTCGTTTTTGTTTTCGTTTTTGTTTTTGTTTTCCTTTTCGTTTTTGTTTGTGTTTTTGTTTTTGTCCTTGTTTCTGTCCTTGTCTTTGTCTTAATTGGTTTTTGTTTGTACGAGACTAAGTCCAGCGGCATAATGCTCTTCGATCGCACACGACCAAGTCCAGCGGCGTGTCGCTCCTAGGGCTGTTGCGAATACTTAAAAGTCCCTACGGTCAAAATCATTGGGTTGCGACTCACCTTTACGAGTTGCTCGCTCGCTGCGCTCGCTCGGAATGTTATAGCCTTACCTAAAACCAATCCACCTTGCGTTCGTTTTTCGAAAAGACCGCGATTTTCCGATAATTTACAGACGCGCGGGATCGGTTTTGAGGTTAGGCTAGTTTTATAAGAGCGAGCGAAGCGAGCGAGAAGCTACATCAATTCCCGCGCTATAGTTATATATCAAATGTTCTTTACTAACAATTCTCACCGATCGAAAGAAAGTTTCTGATTTGATAGAAGAATAACAGATATGTTTCGCTAGGTACGCGATTCGTGCTGATCGATGTATCTCGATGATGTTTTTGTTTTCGTTTTTGTTTTCTTTTTTGTTTTCGTTTTTGTTTTCGTTTTTGTTTTCTTTTTTGTTTTCGTTTTTGTTTTCGTTTTTGTTTTCGTTTTTGTTTTCGTTTTTGTTTTCGTTTTTGTTTTCGATTTTGTTTTCGTTTTTGTTTTCGTTTTTCTTTTCGTGTTTGTTTTCGTTTTTGTTTTCGTTTTTGTTTTCTTTTTTGTTTTCTTTTTTGTTTTCGTTTTTGTTTTCTTTTTTGTTTTCGTTTTTGTTTTCGTTTTTGTTTTCGTTTTTGTTTTCGTTTTTGTTTTCGTTTTTGTTTTCGTTTTTGTTTTCGTTTTTGTTTTCGTTTTTGTTTTCGTTTTTGTTTTTGTTTTCGTTTTTGTTTTCGTTTTTGTTTTCGTTTTTGTTTTCGTTTTTGTTTTCGTTTTTGTTTTTGTTTTCGTTTTTGTTTTCGTTTTTGTTTTCGTTTTTGTTTTCGTTTTTGTTTTTGTTTTCGTTTTTGTTTTCGTTTTTGTTTTTGTTTTCCTTTTCGTTTTTGTTTTCGTTTTTGTTTTCGTTTTTGTTTTCGTTTTTGTTTTCGTTTTTGTTTTCGTTTTTGTTTTCGTGTTTGTTTTCGTTTTTGTTTTCGTTTTTGTTTTCGTTTTTGTTTTTGTTTTCGTTTTTGTTTTCGTTTTTGTTTTTGTTTTCCTTTTCGTTTTTGTTTGTGTTTTTGTTTTTGTCCTTGTTTCTGTCCTTGTCTTTGTCTTAATTGGTTTTTGTTTGTACGAGACTAAGTCCAGCGGCATAATGCTCTTCGATCGCACACGACCAAGTCCAGCGGCGTGTCGCTCCTAGGGCTGTTGCGAATACTTAAAAGTCCCTACGGTCAAAATCATTGGGTTGCGACTCACCTTTACGAGTTGCTCGCTCGCTGCGCTCGCTCGGAATGTTATAGCCTTACCTAAAACCAATCCACCTTGCGTTCGTTTTTCGAAAAGACCGCGATTTTCCGATAATTTACAGACGCGCGGGATCGGTTTTGAGGTTAGGCTAGTTTTATAAGAGCGAGCGAAGCGAGCGAGAAGCTACATCAATTCCCGCGCTATAGTTATATATCAAATGTTCTTTACTAACAATTCTCACCGATCGAAAGAAAGTTTCTGATTTGATAGAAGAATAACAGATATGTTTCGCTAGGTACGCGATTCGTGCTGATCGATGTATCTCGATGATGTTTTTGTTTTCGTTTTTGTTTTCGTTTTTGTTTTCGTTTTTGTTTTCGTTTTTCTTTTCGTGTTTGTTTTCGTTTTTGTTTTCGTTTTTGTTTTCTTTTTTGTTTTCGTTTTTGTTTTCGTTTTTGTTTTCTTTTTTGTTTTCGTTTTTGTTTTCGTTTTTGTTTTCGTTTTTGTTTTCGTTTTTGTTTTCGTTTTTGTTTTCGTTTTTGTTTTCGTGTTTGTTTTCGTTTTTGTTTTCGTTTTTGTTTTCTTTTTTGTTTTCGTTTTTGTTTTCGTTTTTGTTTTCTTTTTTGTTTTCGTTTTTGTTTTCGTTTTTGTTTTCGTTTTTGTTTTCGTTTTTGTTTTCGTTTTTGTTTTCGTTTTTGTTTTCGTTTTTGTTTTCGTTTTTGTTTTCGTTTTCGTTTTTGTTTTCGTTTTTGTTTTCGTTTTTGTTTTCGTTTTTGTTTTCGTTTTTGTTTTCGTTTTTGTTTTTGTTTTCGTTTTTGTTTTCGTTTTTGTTTTTGTTTTCCTTTTCGTTTTTGTTTGTGTTTTTGTTTTCGTTTTTGTTTTCGTTTTTGTTTTCGTTTTTGTTTTCGTTTTTGTTTTCGTTTTTGTTTTCGTTTTTGTTTTCGTTTTTGTTTTTGTTTTCCTTTTCGTTTTTGTTTGTGTTTTTGTTTTTGTCCTTGTTTCTGTCCTTGTCTTTGTCTTAATTGGATTTGTTTGTACGAGACTAAGTCCAGCGGCATAATGCTCTTCGATCGCACACGACCAAGTCCAGCGGCGTGTCGCTCCTAGGGCTGTTGCGAATACTTAAAAGTCCCTACGGTCAAAATCATTGGGTTGCGACTCACCTTTACGAGTTGCTCGCTCGCTGCGCTCGCTCGGAATGTTATAGCCTTACCTAAAACCAATCCACCTTGCGTTCGTTTTTCGAAAAGACCGCGATTTTCCGATAATTTACAGACGCGCGGGATCGGTTTTGAGGTTAGGCTAGTTTTATAAGAGCGAGCGAAGCGAGCGAGAAGCTACATCAATTCCCGCGCTATAGTTATATATCAAATGTTCTTTACTAACAATTCTCACCGATCGAAAGAAAGTTTCTGATTTGATAGAAGAATAACAGATATGTTTCGCTAGGTACGCAATTCGTGCTGATCGATGTATCTCGATGATGTTTTTGTTTTCGTTTTTGTTTTCGTTTTTGTTTTCGTTTTTGTTTTCGTTTTTCTTTTCGTGTTTGTTTTCGTTTTTGTTTTCGTTTTTGTTTTCTTTTTTGTTTTCGTTTTTGTTTTCGTTTTTGTTTTCTTTTTTGTTTTCGTTTTTGTTTTCGTTTTTGTTTTCGTTTTTGTTTTCGTTTTTGTTTTCGTTTTTGTTTTCGTTTTTGTTTTCGTTTTTGTTTTCGTTTTTGTTTTCGTTTTCGTTTTTGTTTTCGTTTTTGTTTTCGTTTTTGTTTTCGTTTTTGTTTTCGTTTTTGTTTTCGTTTTTGTTTTCGTTTTCGTTTTTGTTTTCGTTTTTGTTTTCGTTTTTGTTTTCGTTTTTGTTTTCGTTTTTGTTTTTGTTTTCCTTTTCGTTTTTGTTTTCGTTTTTGTTTTCGTTTTTGTTTTCGTTTTCGTTTTCGTTTTTGTTTTCGTTTTTGTTTTCGTTTTTGTTTTCGTTTTTGTTTTCGTTTTGGTTTTCGTTTTTGTTTTTGTTTTCGTTTTTGTTTTCGTTTTTGTTTTTGTTTTCCTTTTCGTTTTTGTTTGTGTTTTTGTTTTCGTTTTTGTTTTCGTTTTTGTTTTCGTTTTTGTTTTCGTTTTTGTTTTCGTTTTTGTTTTCGTTTTTGTTTTCGTTTTTGTTTTCGTTTTTGTTTTCGTGTTTGTTTTCGTTTTTGTTTTCGTTTTTGTTTTCGTTTTTGTTTTTGTTTTCGTTTTTGTTTTCGTTTTTGTTTTTGTTTTTGTTTTCCTTTTCGTTTTTGTTTGTGTTTTTGTTTTCGTTTTTGTTTTCGTTTTTGTTTTTGTTTTTGTTTTTGTTTTTGTTTTCCTTTTCGTTTTTGTTTGTGTTTTTGTTTTCGTTTTTGTTTTCGTTTTTGTTTTCGTTTTTGTTTTCGTTTTTGTTTTCGTTTTTGTTTTCGTTTTTGTTTTCGTGTTTGTTTTCGTTTTTGTTTTCGTTTTTGTTTTCGTTTTTGTTTTCGTTTTTGATTTCGTTTTTGTTTTCGTTTTTGTTTTCGTTTTTGTTTTCGTTTTTGTTTTCGTTTTTGTTTTCGATTTTGTTTTCGTTTTTGTTTTCGTTTTTGTTTTTGTTTTCGTTTTTGTTTTCGTTTTTGTTTTCGTTTTTGTTTTCGTTTTTGTTTTCGTTTTTGTTTTTGTTTTCGTTTTTGTTTTCGTTTTTGTTTTCGTTTTTGTTTTCTTTTTTGTTTTCGTTTTTGTTTTCGTTTTTGTTTTCTTTTTTGTTTTCGTTTTTGTTTTCGTTTTTGTTTTCGTTTTTGTTTTCGTTTTTGTTTTCGTTTTTGTTTTCGTTTTTGTTTTCGTTTTTGTTTTCGTTTTTGTTTTCGTTTTTGTTTTTGTTTTTGTTTTCGTTTTTGTTTTCGTTTTTGTTTTCGTTTTTGTTTTCGTTTTTGTTTTCGTTTTTGTTTTTTTTTTTGTCCTTGTTTCTGTCCTTGTCTTTGTCTTAATTGGTTTTTGTTTGTACGAGACTAAGTCCAGCGGCATAATGCTCTTCGATCGCACACGACCAAGTCCAGCGGCGTGTCGCTCCTAGGGCTGTTGCGAATACTTAAAAGTCCCTACGGTCAAAATCATTGGGTTGCGACTCACCTTTACGAGTTGCTCGCTCGCTGCGCTCGCTCGGAATGTTATAGCCTTACCTAAAACCAATCCACCTTGCGTTCGTTTTTCGAAAAGACCGCGATTTTCCGATAATTTACAGACGCGCGGGATCGGTTTTGAGGTTAGGCTAGTTTTATAAGAGCGAGCGAAGCGAGCGAGAAGCTACATCAATTCCCGCGCTATAGTTATATATCAAATGTTCTTTACTAACAATTCTCACCGATCGAAAGAAAGTTTCTGATTTGATAGAAGAATAACAGATATGTTTCGCTAGGTACGCGATTCGTGCTGATCGATGTATCTCGATGATGTTTTTGTTTTCGTTTTTGTTTTCGTTTTTGTTTTCGTTTTTGTTTTCGTTTTTCTTTTCGTGTTTGTTTTCGTTTTTGTTTTCGTTTTTGTTTTCTTTTTTGTTTTCGTTTTTGTTTTCGTTTTTGTTTTCGTTTTTGTTTTTGTTTTCGTTTTTGTTTTCGTGTTTGTTTTCGTTTTTGTTTTCGTTTTTGTTTTCGTTTTTGTTTTTGTTTTCGTTTTTGTTTTCGTTTTTGTTTTTGTTTTCCTTTTCGTTTTTGTTTGTGTTTTTGTTTTCGTTTTTGTTTTCGTTTTTGTTTTCGTTTTTGTTTCCTTTTTTGTTTTCGTTTTTGTTTTTGTTTTCCTTTTCGTTTTTGTTTGTGTTTTTGTTTTCGTTTTTGTTTTCGTTTTTGTTTTCGTTTTTGTTTTCGTTTTTGTTTTCGTTTTCGTTTTTGTTTTCGTTTTTGTTTTCGTTTTTGTTTTCGTTTTTGTTTTCGTTTTTGTTTTCGTTTTTGTTTTTGTTTTCGTTTTTGTTTTCGTTTTTGTTTTTGTTTTCCTTTTCGTTTTTGTTTGTGTTTTTGTTTTCGTTTTTGTTTTCGTTTTTGTTTTCGTTTTTGTTTTCGTTTTTGTTTTCGTTTTTGTTTTCGTTTTTGTTTTCGTGTTTGTTTTCGTTTTTGTTTTCGTTTTTGTTTTCGTTTTTGTTTTTGTTTTCGTTTTTGTTTTCGTTTTTGTTTTTGTTTTCCTTTTCGTTTTTGTTTGTGTTTTTGTTTTCGTTTTTGTTTTCGTTTTTGTT
>NW_026869728.1:482500-487500 GCF_905332965.1 Bombus pascuorum
GCTACATCAATTCCCGCGCTATAGTTATATATCAAATGTTCTTTACTAACAATTCTCACCGATCGAAAGAAAGTTTCTGATTTGATAGAAGAATAACAGATATGTTTCGCTAGGTACGCGATTCGTGCTGATCGATGTATCTCGATGATGTTTTTGTTTTCGTTTTTGTTTTCGTTTTTGTTTTTGTTTTCGTTTTTGTTTTCGTTTTTGTTTTTGTTTTCCTTTTCGTTTTTGTGTGTGTTTTTGTTTTCGTTTTTGTTTTCGTTTTTGTTTTCGTTTTTGTTTTCGTTTTTGTTTTCGTTTTTGTTTTCGTTTTTGTTTTCGTGTTTGTTTTCGTTTTTGTTTTCGTTTTCGTTTTTGTTTTCGTTTTTGTTTTCGTTTTTGTTTTTGTTTTCGTTTTTGTTTTTGTTTTTGTCCTTGTTTCTGTCCTTGTCTTTGTCTTAATTGGTTTTTGTTTGTACGAGACTAAGTCCAGCGGCATAATGCTCTTCGATCGCACACGACCAAGTCCAGCGGCGTGTCGCTCCTAGGGCTGTTGCGAATACTTAAAAGTCCCTACGGTCAAAATCATTGGGTTGCGACTCACCTTTACGAGTTGCTCGCTCGCTGCGCTCGCTCGGAATGTTATAGCCTTACCTAAAACCAATCCACCTTGCGTTCGTTTTTCGAAAAGACCGCGATTTTCCGATAATTTACAGACGCGCGGGATCGGTTTTGAGGTTAGGCTAGTTTTATAAGAGCGAGCGAAGCGAGCGAGAAGCTACATCAATTCCCGCGCTATAGTTATATATCAAATGTTCTTTACTAACAATTCTCACCGATCGAAAGAAAGTTTCTGATTTGATAGAAGAATAACAGATATGTTTCGCTAGGTACGCGATTCGTGCTGATCGATGTATCTCGATGATGTTTTTGTTTTCGTTTTTGTTTTCGTTTTTGTTTTCGTTTTTGTTTTCGTTTTTCTTTTCGTGTTTGTTTTCGTTTTTGTTTTCGTTTTTGTTTTCTTTTTTGTTTTCGTTTTTGTTTTCGTTTTTGTTTTCGTTTTTGTTTTTGTTTTCGTTTTTGTTTTCGTTTTTGTTTTCGTTTTTGTTTTCGTTTTTGTTTTCGTTTTCGTTTTTGTTTTCGTTTTTGTTTTCGTTTTTGTTTTCGTTTTTGTTTTCGTTTTTGTTTTCGTTTTTGTTTTTGTTTTCGTTTTTGTTTTCGTTTTTGTTTTTGTTTTCCTTTTCGTTTTTGTTTTCGTTTTTGTTTTCGTTTTTGTTTTCGTTTTTGTTTTCGTTTTTGTTTTCGTTTTCGTTTTTGTTTTCGTTTTTGTTTTCGTTTTTGTTTTCGTTTTTGTTTTCGTTTTTGTTTTCGTTTTTGTTTTCGTTTTTGTTTTCGTTTTTGTTTTTGTTTTCGTTTTTGTTTTTGTTTGTGTTTTTGTTTTCGTTTTTGTTTTCGTTTTTGTTTTCGTTTTTGTTTTCGTTTTTGTTTTTGTTTTTGTTTTCGTTTTTGTTTTCGTTTTTGTTTTCGTTTTTGTTTTCGTTTTTGTTTTCGTTTTCGTTTTTGTTTTCGTTTTTGTTTTCGTTTTTGTTTTCGTTTTTGTTTTCGTTTTTGTTTTTGTTTTCCTTTTCGTTTTTGTTTTCGTTTTTGTTTTCGTTTTTGTTTTCGTTTTTGTTTTCGTTTTTGTTTTCGTTTTCGTTTTTGTTTTCGTTTTTGTTTTCGTTTTTGTTTTCGTTTTTGTTTTCGTTTTTGTTTTCGTTTTTGTTTTCGTTTTTGTTTTTGTTTTCGTTTTTGTTTTCGTTTTTGTTTTTGTTTTCCTTTTCGTTTTTGTTTGTGTTTTTGTTTTCGTTTTTGTTTTCGTTTTTGTTTTCGTTTTCGTTTTTGTTTTCGTTTTTGTTTTCGTTTTTGTTTTCGTTTTTGTTTTCGTTTTTGTTTTCGTTTTTGTTTTCGTTTTTGTTTTTGTTTTCGTTTTTGTTTTCGTTTTTGTTTTTGTTTTCCTTTTCGTTTTTGTTTTCGTTTTTGTTTTCGTTTTTGTTTTCGTTTTTGTTTTCGTTTTTGTTTTCGTTTTCGTTTTTGTTTTCGTTTTTGTTTTCGTTTTTGTTTTCGTTTTTGTTTTCGTTTTTGTTTTCGTTTTTGTTTTCGTTTTTGTTTTCGTTTTTGTTTTTGTTTTCGTTTTTGTGTTCGTTTTTGTTTTTGTTTTCCTTTTCGTTTTTGTTTGTGTTTTTGTTTCGTTTTTGTTTTCGTTTTTGTTTTCGTTTTCGTTTTTGTTTTCGTTTTTGTTTTCGTTTTTGTTTTTGTTTTCGTTTTTGTTTTTGTTTTTGTCCTTGTTTCTGTCCTTGTCTTTGTCTTAATTGGTTTTTGTTTGTACGAGACTAGGTCCAGCGGCATAATGCTCTTCGATCGCACACGACCAAGTCCAGCGGCGTGTCGCTCCTAGGGCTGTTGCGAATACTTAAAAGTCCCTACGGTCAAAATCATTGGGTTGCGACTCACCTTTACGAGTTGCTCGCTCGCTGCGCTCGCTCGGAATGTTATAGCCTTACCTAAAACCAATCCACCTTGCGTTCGTTTTTCGAAAAGACCGCGATTTTCCGATAATTTACAGACGCGCGGGATCGGTTTTGAGGTTAGGCTAGTTTTATAAGAGCGAGCGAAGCGAGCGAGAAGCTACATCAATTCCCGCGCTATAGTTATATATCAAATGTTCTTTACTAACAATTCTCACCGATCGAAAGAAAGTTTCTGATTTGATAGAAGAATAACAGATATGTTTCGCTAGGTACGCGATTCGTGCTGATCGATGTATCTCGATGATGTTTTTGTTTTCGTTTTTGTTTTCGTTTTTGTTTTCGTTTTTGTTTTCGTTTTTCTTTTCGTGTTTGTTTTCGTTTTTGTTTTCGTTTTTGTTTTCTTTTTTGTTTTCGTTTTTGTTTTCGTTTTTGTTTTCGTTTTTGTTTTTGTTTTCGTTTTTGTTTTCGTTTTTGTTTTCGTTTTTGTTTTCGTTTTTGTTTTCGTTTTCGTTTTTGTTTTCGTTTTTGTTTTCGTTTTTGTTTTCGTTTTTGTTTTCGTTTTTGTTTTCGTTTTTGTTTTTGTTTTCGTTTTTGTTTTCGTTTTTGTTTTTGTTTTCCTTTTCGTTTTTGTTTTCGTTTTTGTTTTCGTTTTTGTTTTCGTTTTTGTTTTCGTTTTTGTTTTCGTTTTCGTTTTTGTTTTCGTTTTTGTTTTCGTTTTTGTTTTCGTTTTTGTTTTCGTTTTTGTTTTCGTTTTTGTTTTCGTTTTTGTTTTCGTTTTTGTTTTTGTTTTCGTTTTTGTTTTTGTTTGTGTTTTTGTTTTCGTTTTTGTTTTCGTTTTTGTTTTCGTTTTTGTTTTCGTTTTTGTTTTTGTTTTTGTTTTCGTTTTTGTTTTCGTTTTTGTTTTCGTTTTTGTTTTCGTTTTTGTTTTCGTTTTCGTTTTTGTTTTCGTTTTTGTTTTCGTTTTTGTTTTCGTTTTTGTTTTCGTTTTTGTTTTTGTTTTCCTTTTCGTTTTTGTTTTCGTTTTTGTTTTCGTTTTTGTTTTCGTTTTTGTTTTCGTTTTTGTTTTCGTTTTCGTTTTTGTTTTCGTTTTTGTTTTCGTTTTTGTTTTCGTTTTTGTTTTCGTTTTTGTTTTCGTTTTTGTTTTTGTTTTCGTTTTTGTTTTCGTTTTTGTTTTTGTTTTCCTTTTCGTTTTTGTTTGTGTTTTTGTTTTCGTTTTTGTTTTCGTTTTTGTTTTCGTTTTCGTTTTTGTTTTCGTTTTTGTTTTCGTTTTTGTTTTCGTTTTTGTTTTCGTTTTTGTTTTCGTTTTTGTTTTCGTTTTTGTTTTTGTTTTCGTTTTTGTTTTCGTTTTTGTTTTTGTTTTCCTTTTCGTTTTTGTTTTCGTTTTTGTTTTCGTTTTTGTTTTCGTTTTTGTTTTCGTTTTTGTTTTCGTTTTCGTTTTTGTTTTCGTTTTTGTTTTCGTTTTTGTTTTCGTTTTTGTTTTCGTTTTTGTTTTCGTTTTTGTTTTCGTTTTTGTTTTCGTTTTTGTTTTTGTTTTCGTTTTTGTGTTCGTTTTTGTTTTTGTTTTCCTTTTCGTTTTTGTTTGTGTTTTTGTTTTCGTTTTTGTTTTCGTTTTTGTTTTCGTTTTCGTTTTTGTTTTCGTTTTTGTTTTCGTTTTTGTTTTTGTTTTCGTTTTTGTTTTTGTTTTTGTCCTTGTTTCTGTCCTTGTCTTTGTCTTAATTGGTTTTTGTTTGTACGAGACTAAGTCCAGCGGCATAATGCTCTTCGATCGCACACGACCAAGTCCAGCGGCGTGTCGCTCCTAGGGCTGTTGCGAATACTTAAAAGTCCCTACGGTCAAAATCATTGGGTTGCGACTCACCTTTACGAGTTGCTCGCTCGCTGCGCTCGCTCGGAATGTTATAGCCTTACCTAAAACCAATCCACCTTGCGTTCGTTTTTCGAAAAGACCGCGATTTTCCGATAATTTACAGACGCGCGGGATCGGTTTTGAGGTTAGGCTAGTTTTATAAGAGCGAGCGAAGCGAGCGAGAAGCTACATCAATTCCCGCGCTATAGTTATATATCAAATGTTCTTTACTAACAATTCTCACCGATCGAAAGAAAGTTTCTGATTTGATAGAAGAATAACAGATATGTTTCGCTAGGTACGCGATTCGTGCTGATCGATGTATCTCGATGATGTTTTTGTTTTCGTTTTTGTTTTCTTTTTTGTTTTCGTTTTTGTTTTCGTTTTTGTTTTCTTTTTTGTTTTCGTTTTTGTTTTCGTTTTTGTTTTCGTTTTTGTTTTCGTTTTTGTTTTCTTTTTTGTTTTCGTTTTTGTTTTCGTTTTTGTTTTCGTTTTTGTTTTCGTTTTTGTTTTTGTTTTCGTTTTTGTTTTCTTTTTTGTTTTCGTTTTTGTTTTCGTTTTTGTTTTCTTTTTTGTTTTCGTTTTTGTTTTCGTTTTTGTTTTCGTTTTTGTTTTCGTTTTTGTTTTCGTTTTTGTTTTCGTTTTTGTTTTCGTTTTTGTTTTCG
>NW_026869728.1:492500-495000 GCF_905332965.1 Bombus pascuorum
GTTTTCGTTTTTGTTTTCGTTTTTGTTTTCGTTTTTGTTTTCGTTTTCGTTTTTGTTTTCGTTTTTGTTTTCGTTTTTGTTTTCGTTTTTGTTTTCGTTTTTGTTTTCGTTTTTGTTTTCGTTTTTGTTTTCGTTTTTGTTTTCGTTTTTGTTTTTGTTTTCGTTTTTGTTTTCGGTTTTGTTTTTGTTTTCCTTTTCGTTTTTGTTTGTGTTTTTGTTTTCGTTTTTGTTTTCGTTTTTGTTTTCGTTTTCGTTTTTGTTTTCGTTTTTGTTTTCGTTTTTGTTTTCGTTTTTGTTTTCGTTTTTGTTTTCGTTTTTGTTTTCGTTTTTGTTTTTGTTTTCGTTTTTGTTTTCGTTTTTGTTTTTGTTTTCCTTTTCGTTTTTGTTTTCGTTTTTGTTTTCGTTTTTGTTTTCGTTTTTGTTTTCGTTTTTGTTTTCGTTTTCGTTTTTGTTTTCGTTTTTGTTTTCGTTTTTGTTTTCGTTTTTGTTTTCGTTTTTGTTTTCGTTTTTGTTTTCGTTTTTGTTTTCGTTTTTGTTTTTGTTTTCGTTTTTGTTTTCGTTTTTGTTTTTGTTTTCCTTTTCGTTTTTGTTTGTGTTTTTGTTTTCGTTTTTGTTTTCGTTTTTGTTTTCGTTTTCGTTTTTGTTTTCGTTTTTGTTTTCGTTTTTGTTTTCGTTTTTGTTTTCGTTTTTGTTTTCGTTTTTGTTTTCGTTTTTGTTTTTGTTTTCGTTTTTGTTTTCGTTTTTGTTTTTGTTTTCCTTTTCGTTTTTGTTTTCGTTTTTGTTTTCGTTTTTGTTTTCGTTTTCGTTTTCGTTTTTGTTTTCGTTTTTGTTTTTGTTTTCGTTTTTGTTTTCTTTTTTGTTTTCGTTTTTGTTTTCGTTTTTGTTTTCTTTTTTGTTTTCGTTTTTGTTTTCGTTTTTGTTTTCGTTTTTGTTTTCGTTTTTGTTTTCGTTTTTGTTTTCGTTTTTGTTTTCGTTTTTGTTTTCGTTTTTGTTTTCGTTGTTGTTTTCGTTTTCGTTTTTGTTTTCGTTTTTGTTTTCGTTTTTGTTTTCGTTTTTGTTTTCGTTTTTGTTTTCGTTTTTGTTTTTGTTTTCGTTTTTGTTTTCGTTTTTGTTTTTGTTTTCCTTTTCGTTTTTGTTTGTGTTTTTGTTTTCGCTTTTGTTTTCGTTTTTGTTTTCGTTTTTGTTTTCGTTTTTGTTTTCGTTTTTGTTTTCGTTTTTGTTTTCGTGTTTGTTTTCGTTTTTGTTTTCGTTTTTGTTTTTGTTTTCGTTTTTGTTTTCGTTTTTGTTTTTGTTTTCCTTTTCGTTTTTGTTTGTGTTTTTGTTTTCGTTTTTGTTTTCGTTTTTGTTTTTGTTTTTGTTTTTGTTTTTGTTTTCCTTTTCGTTTTTGTTTGTGTTTTTGTTTTCGTTTTTGTTTTCGTTTTTGTTTTCGTTTTTGTTTTCGTTTTTGTTTTCGTTTTTGTTTTCGTTTTTGTTTTCGTTTTTGTTTTCGTTTTTGTTTTCGTTTTTGATTTCGTTTTTGTTTTCGTTTTTGTTTTCGTTTTTGTTTTCGTTTTTGTTTTCGTTTTTGTTTTCGTTTTTGTTTTCGTTTTTGTTTTCGTTTTTGTTTTTGTTTTCGTTTGTGTTTTCGTTTTTGTTTTCGTTTTTGTTTTCGTTTTTGTTTTCGTTTTTGTTTTTGTTTTCGTTTTTGTTTTCGTTTTTGTTTTCGTTTTTGTTTTCTTTTTTGTTTTCGTTTTTGTTTTCGTTTTTGTTTTCTTTTTTGTTTTCGTTTTTGTTTTCGTTTTTGTTTTCGTTTTTGTTTTCGTTTTTGTTTTCGTTTTCGTTTTTGTTTTCGTTTTTGTTTTCGTTTTTGTTTTCGTTTTTGTTTTCGTTTTTGTTTTCGTTTTTGTTTTCGTTTTTGTTTTCGTTTTTGTTTTTGTTTTCGTTTTTGTGTTCGTTTTTGTTTTTGTTTTCCTTTTCGTTTTTGTTTGTGTTTTTGTTTTCGTTTTTGTTTTCGTTTTTGTTTTCGTTTTCGTTTTTGTTTCGTTTTTGTTTTCGTTTTTGTTTTTGTTTTCGTTTTTGTTTTTGTTTTTGTCCTTGTTTCTGTCCTTGTCTTTGTCTTAATTGGTTTTTGTTTGTACGAGACTAAGTCCAGCGGCATAATGCTCTTCGATCGCACACGACCAAGTCCAGCGGCGTGTCGCTCCTAGGGCTGTTGCGAATACTTAAAAGTCCCTACGGTCAAAATCATTGGGTTGCGACTCACCTTTACGAGTTGCTCGCTCGCTGCGCTCGCTCGGAATGTTATAGCCTTACCTAAAACCAATCCACCTTGCGTTCGTTTTTCGAAAAGACCGCGATTTTCCGATAATTTACAGACGCGCGGGATCGGTTTTGAGGTTAGGCTAGTTTTATAAGAGCGAGCGAAGCGAGCGAGAAGCTACATCAATTCCCGCGCTATAGTTATATATCAAATGTTCTTTACTAACAATTCTCACCGATCGAAAGAAAGTTTCTGATTTGA
>NW_026869728.1:505000-510000 GCF_905332965.1 Bombus pascuorum
AAGCGAGCGAGAAGCTACATCAATTCCCGCGCTATAGTTATATATCAAATGTTCTTTACTAACAATTCTCACCGATCGAAAGAAAGTTTCTGATTTGATAGAAGAATAACAGATATGTTTCGCTAGGTACGCGATTCGTGCTGATCGATGTATCTCGATGATGTTTTTGTTTTCGTTTTTGTTTTCGTTTTTGTTTTTGTTTTTGTTTTTGTTTTTGTTTTCCTTTTCGTTTTTGTTTGTGTTTTTGTTTTCGTTTTTGTTTTCGTTTTTGTTTTCGTTTTTGTTTTCGTTTTTGTTTTCGTTTTTGTTTTCGTTTTTGTTTTCGTTTTTGTTTTCGTTTTTGTTTTCGTTTTTGTTTTCTTTTTTGTTTTCGTTTTTGTTTTCGTTTTTGTTTTCTTTTTTGTTTTCGTTTTTGTTTTCGTTTTTGTTTTCGTTTTTGTTTTCGTTTTTGTTTTCGTTTTTGTTTTCGTTTTTGTTTTCGTTTTTGTTTTCGTTTTTGTTTTCGTTTTTGTTTTCGTTTTCGTTTTTGTTTTCGTTTTTGTTTTCGTTTTTGTTTTCGTTTTTGTTTTCGTTTTTGTTTTCGTTTTTGTTTTCGTTTTTGTTTTTGTTTTCGTTTTTGTTTTCGTTTTTGTTTTTGTTTTCCTTTTCGTTTTTGTTTGTGTTTTTGTTTTCGTTTTTGTTTTCGTTTTTGTTTTCGTTTTTGTTTTCGTTTTTGTTTTCGTTTTTGTTTTCGTTTTTGTTTTCGTTTTTGTTTTCGTTTTTGTTTTCGTTTTTGTTTTCGTTTTTGATTTCGTTTTTGTTTTCGTTTTTGTTTTCGTTTTTGTTTTCGTTTTTGTTTTCGTTTTTGTTTTCGTTTTTGTTTTCGTTTTTGTTTTTGTTTTCGTTTTTGTGTTCGTTTTTGTTTTTGTTTTCCTTTTCGTTTTTGTTTGTGTTTTTGTTTTCGTTTTTGTTTTCGTTTTCGTTTTTGTTTTCGTTTTTGTTTTCGTTTTTGTTTTCGTTTTTGTTTTCGTTTTTGTTTTCGTTTTTGTTTTCGTTTTTGTTTTCGTTTTTGTTTTTGTTTTCGTTTTTGTTTTCGTTTTTGTTTTCGTTTTTGTTTTCGTTTTTGTTTTCGTTTTTGTTTTCGTTTTTGTTTTTGTTTTCGTTTTTGTTTTCGTTTTTGTTTTTGTTTTCCTTTTCGTTTTTGTTTGTGTTTTTGTTTTCGTTTTTGTTTTCGTTTTTGTTTCCGTTTTTGTTTTCGTTTTTGTTTTCGTTTTTGTTTTCGTTTTTGTTTTCGTGTTTGTTTTCGTTTTTGTTTTCGTTTTTGTTTTCGTTTTTGTTTTTGTTTTCGTTTTTGTTTTTGTTTTTGTCCTTGTTTCTGTCCTTGTCTTTGTCTTAATTGGTTTTTGTTTGTACGAGACTAAGTCCAGCGGCATAATGCTCTTCGATCGCACACGACCAAGTCCAGCGGCGTGTCGCTCCTAGGGCTGTTGCGAATACTTAAAAGTCCCTACGGTCAAAATCATTGGGTTGCGACTCACCTTTACGAGTTGCTCGCTCGCTGCGCTCGCTCGGAATGTTATAGCCTTACCTAAAACCAATCCACCTTGCGTTCGTTTTTCGAAAAGACCGCGAATTTCCGATAATTTACAGACGCGCGGGATCGGTTTTGAGGTTAGGCTAGTTTTATAAGAGCGAGCGAAGCGAGCGAGAAGCTACATCAATTCCCGCGCTATAGTTATATATCAAATGTTCTTTACTAACAATTCTCACCGATCGAAAGAAAGTTTCTGATTTGATAGAAGAATAACAGATATGTTTCGCTAGGTACGCGATTCGTGCTGATCGATGTATCTCGATGATGTTTTTGTTTTCGTTTTTGTTTTCGTTTTTGTTTTCGTTTTTGTTTTCGTTTTTGTTTTCGTTTTTGTTTTCGTTTTTGTTTTCGTTTTTGTTTTCGTTTTTGTTTTCGTTTTTGTTTTCGTTTTTGTTTTCGTTTTTGTTTTCGTGTTTGTTTTCGTTTTTGTTTTCGTTTTTGTTTTCGTTTTTGTTTTCGTTTTTGTTTTCTTTTTTGTTTTCGTTTTTGTTTTCGTTTTTGTTTTCTTTTTTGTTTTCGTTTTTGTTTTCGTTTTTGTTTTCGTTTTTGTTTTCGTTTTTGTTTTCGTTTTTGTTTTCGTTTTTGTTTTCGTTTTTGTTTTCGTTTTTGTTTTCGTTTTTGTTTTCGTTTTCGTTTTTGTTTTCGTTTTTGTTTTCGTTTTTGTTTTCGTTTTTGTTTTCGTTTTTGTTTTCGTTTTTGTTTTCGTTTTTGTTTTTGTTTTCGTTTTTGTTTTCGTTTTTGTTTTTGTTTTCCTTTTCGTTTTTGTTTGTGTTTTTGTTTTCGTTTTTGTTTTCGTTTTTGTTTTCGTTTTTGTTTTCGTTTTTGTTTTCGTTTTTGTTTTCGTTTTTGTTTTCGTTTTTGTTTTCGTGTTTGTTTTCGTTTTTGTTTTCGTTTTTGTTTTTGTTTTCGTTTTTGTTTTCGTTTTTGTTTTTGTTTTCCTTTTCGTTTTTGTTTGTGTTTTTGTTTTCGTTTTTGTTTTCGTTTTTGTTTTTGTTTTTGTTTTTGTTTTTGTTTTCCTTTTCGTTTTTGTTTGTGTTTTTGTTTTCGTTTTTGTTTTCGTTTTTGTTTTCGTTTTTGTTTTCGTTTTTGTTTTCGTTTTTGTTTTCGTTTTTGTTTTCGTGTTTGTTTTCGTTTTTGTTTTCGTTTTTGTTTTCGTTTTTGTTTTCGTTTTTGTTTTTGTTTTCGTTTTTGTTTTCGTTTTTGTTTTTGTTTTCCTTTTCGTTTTTGTTTGTGTTTTTGTTTTCGTTTTTGTTTTCGTTTTTGTTTTCGTTTTTGTTTTCGTTTTTGTTTTCGTTTTTGTTTTCGTTTTTGTTTTCGTTTTTGTTTTCGTGTTTGTTTTCGTTTTTGTTTTCGTTTTTGTTTTCGTTTTTGTTTTCGTTTTTGTTTTTGTTTTCGTTTTTGTTTTTGTTTTTGTCCTTGTTTCTGTCCTTGTCTTTGTCTTAATTGGTTTTTGTTTGTACGAGACTAAGTCCAGCGGCATAATGCTCTTCGATCGCACACGACCAAGTCCAGCGGCGTGTCGCTCCTAGGGCTGTTGCGAATACTTAAAAGTCCCTACGGTCAAAATCATTGGGTTGCGACTCACCTTTACGAGTTGCTCGCTCGCTGCGCTCGCTCGGAATGTTATAGCCTTACCTAAAACCAATCCACCTTGCGTTCGTTTTTCGAAAAGACCGCGATTTTCCGATAATTTACAGACGCGCGGGATCGGTTTTGAGGTTAGGCTAGTTTTATAAGAGCGAGCGAAGCGAGCGAGAAGCTACATCAATTCCCGCGCTATAGTTATATATCAAATGTTCTTTACTAACAATTCTCACCGATCGAAAGAAAGTTTCTGATTTGATAGAAGAATAACAGATATGTTTCGCTAGGTACGCGATTCGTGCTGATCGATGTATCTCGATGATGTTTTTGTTTTCGTTTTTGTTTTCTTTTTTGTTTTCGTTTTTGTTTTCGTTTTTGTTTTCTTTTTTGTTTTCGTTTTTGTTTTCGTTTTTGTTTTCGTTTTTGTTTTCGTTTTTGTTTTCGTTTTTGTTTTCGTTTTTGTTTTCGTTTTTGTTTTCGTTTTTGTTTTCGTTTTTGTTTTTGTTTTCGTTTTTGTTTTCGTTTTTGTTTTCGTTTTTGTTTTCGTTTTTGTTTTCGTTTTTGTTTTCGTTTTTGTTTTTGTTTTCGTTTTTGTTTTCGTATTTGTTTTCGTTTTTGTTTTCGTTTTTGTTTTTGTTTTCGTTTTTGTTTTCGTTTTTGTTTTTGTTTTCCTTTTCGTTTTTGTTTGTGTTTTTGTTTTCGCTTTTGTTTTCGTTTTTGTTTTCGTTTTTGTTTTCGTTTTTGTTTTCGTTTTTGTTTTCGTTTTTGTTTTCGTTTTTGTTTTCGTTTTTGTTTTCGTTTTTGTTTTCGTTTTTGTTTTCGTTTTTGTTTTCGTGTTTGTTTTCGTTTTTGTTTTCGTTTTTGTTTTCGTTTTTGTTTTCGTTTTTGTTTTCTTTTTTGTTTTCGTTTTTGTTTTCGTTTTTGTTTTCTTTTTTGTTTTCGTTTTTGTTTTCGTTTTTGTTTTCGTTTTTGTTTTCGTTTTTGTTTTCGTTTTTGTTTTCGTTTTTGTTTTCGTTTTTGTTTTCGTTTTTGTTTTCGTTTTTGTTTTCGTTTTCGTTTTTGTTTTCGTTTTTGTTTTCGTTTTTGTTTTCGTTTTTGTTTTCGTTTTTGTTTTCGTTTTTGTTTTCGTTTTTGTTTTTGTTTTCGTTTTTGTTTTCGTTTTTGTTTTTGTTTTCCTTTTCGTTTTTGTTTGTGTTTTTGTTTTCGTTTTTGTTTTCGTTTTTGTTTTCGTTTTTGTTTTCGTTTTTGTTTTCGTTTTTGTTTTCGTTTTTGTTTTCGTTTTTGTTTTCGTGTCTGTTTTCGTTTTTGTTTTCGTTTTTGTTTTTGTTTTCGTTTTTGTTTTCGTTTTTGTTTTTGTTTTCCTTTTCGTTTTTGTTTGTGTTTTTGTTTTCGTTTTTGTTTTCGTTTTTGTTTTTGTTTTTGTTTTTGTTTTTGTTTTCCTTTTCGTTTTTGTTTGTGTTTTTGTTTTCGTTTTTGTTTTCGTTTTTGTTTTCGTTTTTGTTTTCGTTTTTGTTTTCGTTTTTGTTTTCGTTTTTGTTTTCGTGTTTGTTTTCGTTTTTGTTTTCGTTTTTGTTTTCGTTTTTGTTTTCGTTTTTGTTTTCGTTTTTGTTTTCGTTTTTGTTTTCGTTTTTGTTTTCGTTTTTGTTTTCGTTTTTGTTTTCGTTTTTGTTTTCGTTTTTGTTTCCGTTTTTGTTTTCGTTTTTGTTTTCGTTTTTGATTTCGTTTTTGTTTTCGTTTTTGTTTTCGTTTTTGTTTTCGTTTTTGTTTTCGTTTTTGTTTTCGTTTTTGTTTTCGTTTTTGTTTTCGTTTTTGTTTTTGTTTTCGTTTGTGTTTTCGTTTTTGT
>NW_026869728.1:520000-522500 GCF_905332965.1 Bombus pascuorum
TTTGTTTTCGTTTTTGTTTTCGTTTTTGTTTTCGTTTTTGTTTTCGTTTTTGTTTTCGTTTTTGTTTTCGTTTTTGTTTTCGTTTTTGTTTTTGTTTTCGTTTTTGTTTTCGTTTTTGTTTTCGTTTTTGTTTTCGTTTTTGTTTTCGTTTTTGTTTTCGTTTTTGTTTTTGTTTTCGTTTTTGTTTTCGTTTTTGTTTTCGTTTTTGTTTTCGTTTTTGTTTTTGTTTTCGTTTTTGTTTTCGTTTTTGTTTTCGTTTTTGTTTTCGTTTTTGTTTTCGTTTTTGTTTTCGTTTTTGTTTTCGTTTTTGTTTTCGTTTTTGTTTTTGTTTTCGTTTTTGTTTTCGTTTTTGTTTTTGTTTTCCTTTTCGTTTTTGTTTGTGTTTTTGTTTTCGTTTTTGTTTTCGTTTTTGATTTCGTTTTTGTTTTCGTTTTTGTTTTCGTTTTTGTTTTCGTTTTTGTTTTCGTTTTTGTTTTCGTTTTTGTTTTCGTTTTTGTTTTCGTGTTTGTTTTCGTTTTTGTTTTCGTTTTCGTTTTTGTTTTTGTTTTTGTTTTTGTTTTTGATTTTGTTTTTGTTTTTGTCCTTGTTTCTGTCCTTGTCTTTGTCTTAATTGGTTTTTGTTTGTACGAGACTAAGTCCAGCGGCATAATGCTCTTTGATCCCACACGACCAAGTCCAGCGGCGTGTCGCTCCTAGGGCTGTTGCGAATACTTAAAAGTCCCTACGGTCAAAATCATTGGGTTGCGACTCACCTTTACGAGTTGCTCGCTCGCTGCGCTCGCTCGGAATGTTATAGCCTTACCTAAAACCAATCCACCTTGCGTTCGTTTTTCGAAAAGACCGCGATTTTCCGATAATTTACAGACGCGCGGGATCGGTTTTGAGGTTAGGCTAGTTTTATAAGAGCGAGCGAAGCGAGCGGGAAGCTACATCAATTCCCGCGCTATAGTTATATATCAAATGTTCTTTACTAACAATTCTCACCGATCGAAAGAAAGTTTCTGATTTGATAGAAGAATAACAGATATGTTTCGCTAGGTACGCGATTCGTGCTGATCGATGTATCTCGATGATGTTTTTGTTTTCGTTTTTGTTTTCTTTTTTGTTTTCGTTTTTGTTTTCGTTTTTGTTTTCTTTTTTGTTTTCGTTTTTGTTTTCGTTTTTGTTTTCGTTTTTGTTTTCGTTTTTGTTTTCGTTTTTGTTTTCGTTTTTGTTTTCGTTTTTGTTTTCGTTTTTGTTTTCGTTTTTGTTTTCGTTTTTGTTTTCGTTTTTGTTTTCGTTTTTGTTTTCGTTTTTGTTTTCGTTTTTGTTTTCGTTTTTGTTTTCGTTTTTGTTTTCGTTTTTGTTTTTGTTTTCGTTTTTGTTTTCGTTTTTGTTTTCGTTTTTGTTTTCGTTTTTGTTTTCGTTTTTGTTTTTGTTTTCGTTTTTGTTTTCGTTTTTGTTTTCGTTTTTGTTTTCGTTTTTGTTTTCGTTTTTGTTTTCGTTTTTGTTTTCGTTTTTGTTTTCGTTTTTGTTTTTGTTTTCGTTTTTGTTTTTGTTTTCGTTTTTGTTTTCGTTTTTGTTTTTGTTTTCCTTTTCGTTTTTGTTTTCGTTTTTGTTTTCGTTTTTGTTTTCGTTTTTGTTTTCGTTTTTGTTTTCGTTTTTGTTTTCGTGTTTGTTTTCGTTTTTGTTTTCGTTTTTGTTTTCGTTTTTGTTTTTGTTTTCGTTTTTGTTTTCGTTTTTGTTTTTGTTTTCCTTTTCGTTTTTGTTTGTGTTTTTGTTTTTGTCCTTGTTTCTGTCCTTGTCTTTGTCTTAATTGGTTTTTGTTTGTACGAGACTAAGTCCAGCGGCATAATGCTCTTCGATCGCACACGACCAAGTCCAGCGGCGTGTCGCTCCTAGGGCTGTTGCGAATACTTAAAAGTCCCTACGGTCAAAATCATTGGGTTGCGACTCACCTTTACGAGTTGCTCGCTCGCTGCGCTCGCTCGGAATGTTATAGCCTTACCTAAAATCAATCCACCTTGCGTTCGTTTTTCGAAAAGACCGCGAATTTCCGATAATTTACAGACGCGCGGGATCGGTTTTGAGGTTAGGCTAGTTTTATAAGAGCGAGCGAAGCGAGCGAGAAGCTACATCAATTCCCGCGCTATAGTTATATATCAAATGTTCTTTACTAACAATTCTCACCGATCGAAAGAAAGTTTCTGATTTGATAGAAGAATAACAGATATGTTTCGCTAGGTACGCGATTCGTGCTGATCGATGTATCTCGATGATGTTTTTGTTTTCGTTTTTGTTTTCGTTTTTGTTTTCGTTTTTGTTTTCGTTTTTGTTTTCGTTTTTGTTTTCGTTTTTGTTTTCGTTTTTGTTTTCGTTTTTGTTTTCGTTTTTGTTTTCGTTTTTGTTTTCGTTTTTGTTTTCGTGTTTGTTTTCGTTTTTGTTTTCGTTTTTGTTTTCGTTTTTGTTTTCGTTTTTGTTTTCTTTTTTGTTTTCGTTTTTGTTTTCGTTTTTGTTTTCT
>NW_026869728.1:542500-572500 GCF_905332965.1 Bombus pascuorum
CTTTGTCTTAATTGGTTTTTGTTTGTACGAGACTAAGTCCAGCGGCATAATGCTCTTCGATCGCACACGACCAAGTCCAGCGGCGTGTCGCTCCTAGGGCTGTTGCGAATACTTAAAAGTCCCTACGGTCAAAATCATTGGGTTGCGACTCACCTTTACGAGTTGCTCGCTCGCTGCGCTCGCTCGGAATGTTATAGCCTTACCTAAAACCAATCCACCTTGCGTTCGTTTTTCGAAAAGACCGCGATTTTCCGATAATTTACAGACGCGCGGGATCGGTTTTGAGGTTAGGCTAGTTTTATAAGAGCGAGCGAAGCGAGCGAGAAGCTACATCAATTCCCGCGCTATAGTTATATATCAAATGTTCTTTACTAACAATTCTCACCGATCGAAAGAAAGTTTCTGATTTGATAGAAGAATAACAGATATGTTTCGCTAGGTACGCGATTCGTGCTGATCGATGTATCTCGATGATGTTTTTGTTTTCGTTTTTGTTTTCGTTTTTGTTTTCGTTTTTGTTTTCGTTTTTGTTTTCGTTTTTGTTTTCGTTTTTGTTTTCGTTTTTGTTTTCGTTTTTGTTTTCGTTTTTGTTTTCGTTTTTGTTTTCGTGTTTGTTTTCGTTTTTGTTTTCGTTTTCGTTTTCGTTTTTGTTTTCTTTTTTGTTTTCGTTTTTGCTTTCGTTTTTGTTTTCGTTTTTGTTTTCGTTTTTGTTTTCGTTTTTGTTTTCGTTTTTGTTTTCGTTTTTGTTTTCGTTTTTGTTTTCGTTTTTGATTTCGTTTTTGTTTTCGTTTTTGTTTTCGTTTTTGTTTTCGTTTTTGTTTTCGTTTTTGTTTTCGTTTTTGTTTTCGTTTTTGTTTTCGTGTTTGTTTTCGTTTTTGTTTTCGTTTTTGTTTTCGTTTTTGTTTTTGTTTTCGTTTTTGTTTTTGTTTTTGTCCTTGTTTCTGTCCTTGTCTTTGTCTTAATTGGTTTTTGTTTGTACGAGACTAAGTCCAGCGGCATAATGCTCTTCGATCGCACACGACCAAGTCCAGCGGCGTGTCGCTCCTAGGGCTGTTGCGAATACTTAAAAGTCCCTACGGTCAAAATCATTGGGTTGCGACTCACCTTTACGAGTTGCTCGCTCGCTGCGCTCGCTCGGAATGTTATAGCCTTACCTAAAACCAATCCACCTTGCGTTCGTTTTTCGAAAAGACCGCGATTTTCCGATAATTTACAGACGCGCGGGATCGGTTTTGAGGTTAGGCTAGTTTTATAAGAGCGAGCGAAGCGAGCGAGAAGCTACATCAATTCCCGCGCTATAGTTATATATCAAATGTTCTTTACTAACAATTCTCACCGATCGAAAGAAAGTTTCTGATTTGATAGAAGAATAACAGATATGTTTCGCTAGGTACGCGATTCGTGCTGATCGATGTATCTCGATGATGTTTTTGTTTTCGTTTTTGTTTTCGTTTTTGTTTTCGTTTTTGTTTTCGTTTTTCTTTTCGTTTTTGTTTTCGTTTTTGTTTTCGTTTTTGTTTTCGTGTTTGTTTTCGTTTTTGTTTTCGTTTTTGTTTTCGTTTTTGTTTTTGTTTTCGTTTTTGTTTTTGTTTTTGTCCTTGTTTCTGTCCTTGTCTTTGTCTTAATTGGTTTTTGTTTGTACGAGACTAAGTCCAGCGGCATAATGCTCTTCGATCGCACACGACCAAGTCCAGCGGCGTGTCGCTCCTAGGGCTGTTGCGAATACTTAAAAGTCCCTACGGTCAAAATCATTGGGTTGCGACTCACCTTTACGAGTTGCTCGCTCGCTGCGCTCGCTCGGAATGTTATAGCCTTACCTAAAACCAATCCACCTTGCGTTCGTTTTTCGAAAAGACCGCGATTTTCCGATAATTTACAGACGCGCGGGATCGGTTTTGAGGTTAGGCTAGTTTTATAAGAGCGAGCGAAGCGAGCGAGAAGCTACATCAATTCCCGCGCTATAGTTATATATCAAATGTTCTTTACTAACAATTCTCACCGATCGAAAGAAAGTTTCTGATTTGGGAGAAGAATAACAGATATGTTTCGCTAGGTACGCGATACGTGCTGATCGATGTATCTCGATGATGTTTTTGTTTTCGTTTTTGTTTTCTTTTTTGTTTTCGTTTTTGTTTTCGTTTTTGTTTTCTTTTTTGTTTTCGTTTTTGTTTTCGTTTTTGTTTTCGTTTTTGTTTTCGTTTTTGTTTTCGTTTTTGTTTTCGTTTTTGTTTTCGTTTTTGTTTTCTTTTGTTTTCGTTTTTGTTTTTGTTTTCGTTTTTGTTTTCGTTTTTGTTTTCGTTTTTGTTTTCGTTTTTGTTTTCGTTTTTGTTTTCGTTTTTGTTTTCGTTTTTGTTTTTGTTTTCGTTTTTGTTTTCGTTTTTGTTTTCGTTTTTGTTTTCGTTTTTGTTTTTGTTTTCGTTTTTGTTTTCGTTTTTGTTTTCGTTTTTGTTTTCGTTTTTGTTTTCGTTTTTGTTTTCGTTTTTGTTTTCGTTTTTGTTTTCGTTTTTGTTTTCGTTTTTGTTTTCGTTTTTGTTTTCGTTTTTGTTTTCGTTTTTGTTTTCGTGTTTGTTTTCGTTTTTGTTTTCGTTTTCGTTTTTGTTTTTGTTTTTGTTTTTGATTTTGTTTTTGTTTTTGTCCTTGTTTCTGTCCTTGTCTTTGTCTTAATTGGTTTTTGTTTGTACGAGACTAAGTCCAGCGGCATAATGCTCTTCGATCCCACACGACCAAGTCCAGCGGCGTGTCGCTCCTAGGGCTGTTGCGAATACTTAAAAGTCCCTACGGTCAAAATCATTGGGTTGCGACTCACCTTTACGAGTTGCTCGCTCGCTGCGCTCGCTCGGAATGTTATAGCCTTACCTAAAACCAATCCACCTTGCGTTCGTTTTTCGAAAAGACCGCGATTTTCCGATAATTTACAGACGCGCGGGATCGGTTTTGAGGTTAGGCTAGTTTTATAAGAGCGAGCGAAGCGAGCGAGAAGCTACATCAATTCCCGCGCTATAGTTATATATCAAATGTTCTTTACTAACAATTCTCACCGATCGAAAGAAAGTTTCTGATTTGATAGAAGAATAACAGATATGTTTCGCTAGGTACGCGATTCGTGCTGATCGATGTATCTCGATGATGTTTTTGTTTTCGTTTTTGTTTTCGTTTTTGTTTTCGTTTTTGTTTTCGTTTTTGTTTTTGTTTTTGTTTTTGATTTTGTTTTTGTTTTTGTCCTTGTTTCTGTCCTTGTCTTTGTCTTAATTGGTTTTTGTTTGTACGAGACTAAGTCCAGCGGCATAATGCTCTTCGATCCCACACGACCAAGTCCAGCGGCGTGTCGCTCCTAGGGCTGTTGCGAATACTTAAAAGTCCCTACGGTCAAAATCATTGGGTTGCGACTCACCTTTACGAGTTGCTCGCTCGCTGCGCTCGCTCGGAATGTTATAGCCTTACCTAAAACCAATCCACCTTGCGTTCGTTTTTCGAAAAGACCGCGATTTTCCGATAATTTACAGACGCGCGGGATCGGTTTTGAGGTTAGGCTAGTTTTATAAGAGCGAGCGAAGCGAGCGAGAAGCTACATCAATTCCCGCGCTATAGTTATATATCAAATGTTCTTTACTAACAATTCTCACCGATCGAAAGAAAGTTTCTGATTTGATAGAAGAATAACAGATATGTTTCGCTAGGTACGCGATTCGTGCTGATCGATGTATCTCGATGATGTTGTTGTTTTCGTTTTTGTTTTCGTTTTTGTTTTCGTTTTTGTTTTCGTTTTTCTTTTCGTGTTTGTTTTCGTTTTTCTTTTCGTTTTTGTTTTCTTTTTTGTTTTCGTTTTTGTTTTCGTTTTTGTTTTCGTGTTTGTTTTCGTTTTTGTTTTCGTTTTTGTTTTCTTTTTTGTTTTCTTTTTTGTTTTCGTTTTTGTTTTCGTTTTTGTTTTCGTTTTTGTTTTCGTTTTTGTTTTCGTTTTTGTTTTCGTTTTTGTTTTCGTTTTTGTTTTCGTTTTTGATTTCGTTTTTGTTTTCGTTTTTGTTTTCGTTTTTGTTTTCGTTTTTGTTTTCGTTTTTGTTTTCGTTTTTGTTTTCGTTTTTGTTTTCGTGTTTGTTTTCGTTTTGTTTTCGTTTTTGTTTTCGTTTTTGTTTTTGTTTTCGTTTTCGTTTTTGTTTTCGTTTTTGTTTTCGTTTTTGTTTTCGTTTTTGATTTCGTTTTTGTTTTCGTTTTTGTTTTCGTTTTTGTTTTCGTTTTTGTTTTCGTTTTTGTTTTCGTTTTTGTTTTCGTTTTTGTTTTCGTGTTTGTTTTCGTTTTTGTTTTCGTTTTTGTTTTCGTTTTTGTTTTTGTTTTCGTTTTTGTTTTTGTTTTCTTTTTTGTTTTCGTGTTTGTTTTCGTTTTTGTTTTCGTTTTTGTTTTCGTTTTTGTTTTCGTTTTTGTTTTCGTTTTTGTTTTCGTTTTTGTTTTCGTTTTTGTTTTCGTTTTTGTTTTCGTTTTTGTTTTTGTTTTTGTTTTCGTTTTTGTTTTCGTTTTTGTTTTCGTTTTTGTTTTCGTTTTTGTTTTCGTTTTTGTTTTCGTTTTTGTTTTTGTTTTCGTTTTTGTTTTCGTTTTTGTTTTTGTTTTCCTTTTCGTTTTTGTTTGTGTTTTTGTTTTCGTTTTTGTTTTCGTTTTTGTTTTCGTTTTTGTTTTCGTTTTTGTTTTCGTTTTTGTTTTCGTTTTTGTTTTTGTTTTCGTTTTTGTTTTCGTTTTTGTTTTTGTTTTCCTTTTCGTTTTTGTTTGTGTTTTTGTTTTTGTCCTTGTTTCTGTCCTTGTCTTTGTCTTAATTGGTTTTTGTTTGTACGAGACTAAGTCCAGCTGCATAATGCTCTTCGATCGCACACGACCAAGTCCAGCGGCGTGTCGCTCCTAGGGCTGTTGCGAATACTTAAAAGTCCCTACGGTCAAAATCATTGGGTTGCGACTCACCTTTACGAGTTGCTCGCTCGCTGCGCTCGCTCGGAATGTTATAGCCTTACCTAAAACCAATCCACCTTGCGTTCGTTTTTCGAAAAGACCGCGATTTTCCGATAATTTACAGACGCGCGGGATCGGTTTTGAGGTTAGGCTAGTTTTATAAGAGCGAGCGAAGCGAGCGAGAAGCTACATCAATTCCCGCGCTATAGTTATATATCAAATGTTCTTTACTAACAATTCTCACCGATCGAAAGAAAGTTTCTGATTTGATAGAAGAATAACAGATATGTTTCGCTAGGTACGCGATTCGTGCTGATCGATGTATCTCGATGATGTTTTTGTTTTCGTTTTTGTTTTCGTTTTTGTTTTCGTTTTTCTTTTCGTGTTTGTTTTCGTTTTTGTTTTCGTTTTTGTTTTCTTTTTTGTTTTCGTTTTTGTTTTCGTTTTTGTTTTCTTTTTTGTTTTCGTTTTTGTTTTCGTTTTTGTTTTCGTTTTTGTTTTCGTTTTAGTTTTCGTTTTTGTTTTCGTTTTTGTTTTCGTTTTTGTTTTCGTTTTTGTTTTTGTTTTCGTTTTTGTTTTCGTTTTTGTTTTCGTTTTTGTTTTCGTTTTTGTTTTCGTTTTTGTTTTCGTTTTTGTTTTTGTTTTCGTTTTTGTTTTCGTTTTTGTTTTCGTTTTTGTTTTCGTTTTTGTTTTCGTTTTTGTTTTCGTTTTTGTTTTTGTTTTCGTTTTTGTTTTCGTTTTTGTTTTCGTTTTTGTTTTCGTTTTTGTTTTCGTTTTTGTTTTCGTTTTTGTTTTTGTTTTCGTTTTTGTTTTCGTTTTTGTTTTTGTTTTCCTTTTCGTTTTTGTTTGTGTTTTTGTTTTCGTTTTTGTTTTCGTTTTTGTTTTCGTTTTTGTTTTCGTTTTTGTTTTCGTTTTTGTTTTCGTGTTTGTTTTCGTTTTTGTTTTCGTTTTTGTTTTCGTTTTTGTTTTTGTTTTCGTTTTTGTTTTCGTTTTTGTTTTTGTTTTCCTTTTCGTTTTTGTTTGTGTTTTTGTTTTTGTCCTTGTTTCTGTCCTTGTCTTTGTCTTAATTGGTTTTTGTTTGTACGAGACTAAGTCCAGCGGCATAATGCTCTTCGATCGCACACGACCAAGTCCAGCGGCGTGTCGCTCCTAGGGCTGTTGCGAATACTTAAAAGTCCCTACGGTCAAAATCATTGGGTTGCGACTCACCTTTACGAGTTGCTCGCTCGCTGCGCTCGCTCGGAATGTTATAGCCTTACCTAAAACCAATCCACCTTGCGTTCGTTTTTCGAAAAGACCGCGATTTTCCGATAATTTACAGACGCGCGGGATCGGTTTTGAGGTTAGGCTAGTTTTATAAGAGCGAGCGAAGCGAGCGAGAAGCTACATCAATTCCCGCGCTATAGTTATATATCAAATGTTCTTTACTAACAATTCTCACCGATCGAAAGAAAGTTTCTGATTTGATAGAAGAATAACAGATATGTTTCGCTAGGTACGCGATTCGTGCTGATCGATGTATCTCGATGATGTTGTTGTTTTCGTTTTTGTTTTCGTTTTTGTTTTCGTTTTTGTTTTCGTTTTTCTTTTCGTGTTTGTTTTCGTTTTTGTTTTCGTTTTTGTTTTCTTTTTTGTTTTCGTTTGTGTTTTCGTTTTTGTTTTCGTGTTTGTTTTCGTTTTTGTTTTCGTTTTTGTTTTCGTGTTTGTTTTCGTTTTTGTTTTCGTTTTCGTTTTTGTTTTTGTTTTTGTTTTTGTTTTTGTTTTTGATTTTGTTTTTGTTTTTGTCCTTGTTTCTGTCCTTGTCTTTGTCTTAATTGGTTTTTGTTTGTACGAGACTAAATCCAGCGGCATAATGCTCTTCGATCCCACACGACCAAGTCCAGCGGCGTGTCGCTCCTAGGGCTGTTGCGAATACTTAAAAGTCCCTACGGTCAAAATCATTGGGTTGCGACTCACCTTTACGAGTTGCTCGCTCGCTGCGCTCGCTCGGAATGTTATAGCCTTACCTAAAACCAATCCACCTTGCGTTCGTTTTTCGAAAAGACCGCGATTTTCCGATAATTTACAGACGCGCGGGATCGGTTTTGAGGTTAGGCTAGTTTTATAAGAGCGAGCGAAGCGAGCGAGAAGCTACATCAATTCCCGCGCTATAGTTATATATCAAATGTTCTTTACTAACAATTCTCACCGATCGAAAGAAAGTTTCTGATTTGATAGAAGAATAACAGATATGTTTCGCTAGGTACGCGATTCGTGCTGATCGATGTATCTCGATGATGTTGTTGTTTTCGTTTTTGTTTTCGTTTTTGTTTTCGTTTTTGTTTTCGTTTTTGATTTCGTTTTTGTTTTCGTTTTTGTTTTCGTTTTTGTTTTCGTTTTTGTTTTCGTTTTTGTTTTCGTTTTTGTTTTCGTTTTTGTTTTCGTTTTTGTTTTCGTGTTTGTTTTCGTTTTTGTTTTCGTTTTTGTTTTCTTTTTTGTTTTCGTTTTTGTTTTCGTTTTTGTTTTCGTTTTTGTTTTCGTTTTTGTTTTCGTTTTTGTTTTCGTTTTTGTTTTCGTTTTTGTTTTCGTTTTTGATTTCGTTTTTGTTTTCGTTTTTGTTTTCGTTTTTGTTTTCGTTTTTGTTTTCGTTTTTGTTTTCGTTTTTGTTTTCGTTTTTGTTTTCGTGTTTGTTTTCGTTTTTGTTTTCGTTTTTGTTTTCGTTTTTGTTTTTGTTTTCGTTTTCGTTTTCGTTTTCGTTTTCGTTTTTGTTTTCGTTTTTGTTTTCGTTTTTGTTTTCGTTTTTGATTTCGTTTTTGTTTTCGTTTTTGTTTTCGTTTTTGTTTTCGTTTTTGTTTTCGTTTTTGTTTTCGTTTTTGTTTTCGTTTTTGTTTTCGTGTTTGTTTTCGTTTTTGTTTTCGTTTTTGTTTTCGTTTTTGTTTTTGTTTTCGTTTTTGTTTTTGTTTTCTTTTTTGTTTTCGTGTTTGTTTTCGTTTTTGTTTTCGTTTTTGTTTTCGTTTTCGTTTTCGTTTTTGTTTTCGTTTTTGTTTTCGTTTTTGTTTTCGTTTTTGTTTTCGTTTTTGTTTTCGTTTTTGTTTTTGTTTTTGTTTTCGTTTTTGTTTTCGTTTTTGTTTTCGTTTTTGTTTTCGTTTTTGTTTTCGTTTTTGTTTTCGTTTTTGTTTTCGTTTTTGTTTTTGTTTTCGTTTTTGTTTTCGTTTTTGTTTTTGTTTTCCTTTTCGTTTTTGTTTGTGTTTTTGTTTTCGTTTTTGTTTTCGTTTTTGTTTTCTTTTTTGTTTTCGTTTTTGTTTTCGTTTTTGTTTTCGTTTTTGTTTTCGTGTTTGTTTTCGTTTTTGTTTTCGTTTTTGTTTTCGTTTTTGTTTTTGTTTTCGTTTTTGTTTTCGTTTTTGTTTTTGTTTTCCTTTTCGTTTTTGTTTGTGTTTTTGTTTTTGTCCTTGTTTCTGTCCTTGTCTTTGTCTTAATTGGTTTTTGTTTGTACGAGACTAAGTCCAGCGGCATAATGCTCTTCGATCGCACACGACCAAGTCCAGCGGCGTGTCGCTCCTAGGGCTGTTGCGAATACTTAAAAGTCCCTACGGTCAAAATCATTGGGTTGCGACTCACCTTTACGAGTTGCTCGCTCGCTGCGCTCGCTCGGAATGTTATAGCCTTACCTAAAACCAATCCACCTTGCGTTCGTTTTTCGAAAAGACCGCGATTTTCCGATAATTTACAGACGCGCGGGATCGGTTTTGAGGTTAGGCTAGTTTTATAAGAGCGAGCGAAGCGAGCGAGAAGCTACATCAATTCCCGCGCTATAGTTATATATCAAATGTTCTTTACTAACAATTCTCACCGATCGAAAGAAAGTTTCTGATTTGATAGAAGAATAACAGATATGTTTCGCTAGGTACGCGATTCGTGCTGATCGATGTATCTCGATGATGTTTTTGTTTTCGTTTTTGTTTTCGTTTTTGTTTTCGTTTTTCTTTTCGTGTTTGTTGTCGTTTTTGTTTTCGTTTTTGTTTTCGTTTTTGTTTTTGTTTTCGTTTTTGTTTTCGTTTTCGTTTTCGTTTTTGTTTTCGTTTTTGTTTTCGTTTTTGTTTTCGTTTTTGTTTGTGTTTTTGTTTTCGTTTTTGTTTTCGTTTTTGTTTTCTTTTTTGTTTTCGTTTTTGTTTTCGTTTTTGTTTTCGTTTTTGTTTTCGTGTTTGTTTTCGTTTTTGTTTTCGTTTTTGTTTTCGTTTTTGTTTTTGTTTTCGTTTTTGTTTTCGTTTTTGTTTTTGTTTTCCTTTTCGTTTTTGTTTGTGTTTTTGTTTTTGTCCTTGTTTCTGTCCTTGTCTTTGTCTTAATTGGTTTTTGTTTGTACGAGACTAAGTCCAGCGGCATAATGCTCTTCGATCGCACACGACCAAGTCCAGCGGCGTGTCGCTCCTAGGGCTGTTGCGAATACTTAAAAGTCCCTACGGTCAAAATCATTGGGTTGCGACTCACCTTTACGAGTTGCTCGCTCGCTGCGCTCGCTCGGAATGTTATAGCCTTACCTAAAACCAATCCACCTTGCGTTCGTTTTTCGAAAAGACCGCGATTTTCCGATAATTTACAGACGCGCGGGATCGGTTTTGAGGTTAGGCTAGTTTTATAAGAGCGAGCGAAGCGAGCGAGAAGCTACATCAATTCCCGCGCTATAGTTATATATCAAATGTTCTTTACTAACAATTCTCACCGATCGAAAGAAAGTTTCTGATTTGATAGAAGAATAACAGATATGTTTCGCTAGGTACGCGATTCGTGCTGATCGATGTATCTCGATGATGTTTTTGTTTTCGTTTTTGTTTTCGTTTTTGTTTTCGTTTTTCTTTTCGTGTTTGTTGTCGTTTTTGTTTTCGTTTTTGTTTTCGTTTTTGTTTTTGTTTTCGTTTTTGTTTTCTTTTTTGTTTTCGTTTTTGTTTTCGTTTTTGTTTTCTTTTTTGTTTTCGTTTTTGTTTTCGTTTTTGTTTTCGTTTTTGTTTTCGTTTTTGTTTTCGTTTTTGTTTTCGTTTTTGTTTTCGTTTTTGTTTTCGTTTTTGTTTTCGTTTTTGTTTTCGTTTTTGTTTTCGTTTTTGTTTTTGTTTTCGTTTTTGTTTTCGTTTTTGTTTTCGTTTTTGTTTTCGTTTTTGTTTTCGTTTTTGTTTTCGTTTTTGTTTTTGTTTTCGTTTTTGTTTTCGTTTTTGTTTTCGTTTTTGTTTTCGTTTTTGTTTTCGTTTTTGTTTTCGTTTTTGTTTTTGTTTTCGTTTTTGTTTTCGTTTTTGTTTTCGTTTTTGTTTTCGTTTTTGTTTTCGTTTTTGTTTTCGTTTTTGTTTTTGTTTTCGTTTTTGTTTTCGTTTTTGTTTTTGTTTTCCTTTTCGTTTTTGTTTGTGTTTTTGTTTTCGTTTTTGTTTTCGTTTTTGTTTTCGTTTTTGTTTTCGTTTTTGTTTTCGTTTTTGTTTTCGTTTTTGTTTTCGTGTTTGTTTTCGTTTTTGTTTTCGTTTTTGTTTTCGTTTTTGTTTTTGATTTCGTTTTCGTTTTTGTTTGTGTTTTTGTTTTTGTCCTTGTTTCTGTCCTTGTCTTTGTCTTAATTGGTTTTTGTTTGTACGAGACTAAGTCCAGCGGCATAATGCTCTTCGATCGCACACGACCAAGTCCAGCGGCGTGTCGCTCCTAGGGCTGTTGCGAATACTTAAAAGTCCCTACGGTCAAAATCATTGGGTTGCGACTCACCTTTACGAGTTGCTCGCTCGCTGCGCTCGCTCGGAATGTTATAGCCTTACCTAAAACCAATCCACCTTGCGTTCGTTTTTCGAAAAGACCGCGATTTTCCGATAATTTACAGACGCGCGGGATCGGTTTTGAGGTTAGGCTAGTTTTATAAGAGCGAGCGAAGCGAGCGAGAAGCTACATCAATTCCCGCGCTATAGTTATATATCAAATGTTCTTTACTAACAATTCTCACCGATCGAAAGAAAGTTTCTGATTTGATAGAAGAATAACAGATATGTTTCGCTAGGTACGCGATTCGTGCTGATCGATGTATCTCGATGATGTTTTTGTTTTCGTTTTTGTTTTCGTTTTTGTTTTCGTTTTTGTTTTCGTTTTTGATTTCGTTTTTGTTTTCGTTTTTGTTTTCGTTTTTGTTTTCGTTTTTGTTTTCGTTTTTGTTTTCGTTTTTGTTTTCGTTTTTGTTTTCGTGTTTGTTTTCGTTTTTGTTTTCGTTTTCGTTTTCGTTTTTGTTTTTGTTTTTGTTTTTGATTTTGTTTTTGTTTTTGTCCTTGTTTCTGTCCTTGTCTTTGTCTTAATTGGTTTTTGTTTGTACGAGACTAAGTCCAGCGGCATAATGCTCTTCGATCCCACACGACCAAGTCCAGCGGCGTGTCGCTCCTAGGGCTGTTGCGAATACTTAAAAGTCCCTACGGTCAAAATCATTGGGTTGCGACTCACCTTTACGAGTTGCTCGCTCGCTGCGCTCGCTCGGAATGTTATAGCCTTACCTAAAACCAATCCACCTTGCGTTCGTTTTTCGAAAAGACCGCGATTTTCCGATAATTTACAGACGCGCGGGATCGGTTTTGAGGTTAGGCTAGTTTTATAAGAGCGAGCGAAGCGAGCGAGAAGCTACATCAATTCCCGCGCTATAGTTATATATCAAATGTTCTTTACTAACAATTCTCACCGATCGAAAGAAAGTTTCTGATTTGATAGAAGAATAACAGATATGTTTCGCTAGGTACGCGATTCGTGCTGATCGATGTATCTCGATGATGTTTTTGTTTTCGTTTTTGTTTTCGTTTTTGTTTTCGTTTTTGTTTTCGTTTTTGTTTTCGTTTTTGTTTTCGTTTTTGTTTTCGTTTTTGTTTTCGTTTTTGTTTTCGTTTTTGTTTTCGTTTTTGTTTTCGTTTTTGTTTTCGTGTTTCTTTTCGTTTTTGTTTTCGTTTTTGTTTTCTTTTTTGTTTTCGTTTTTGTTTTCGTTTTTGTTTTCGTTTTTGTTTTCGTTTTTGTTTTCGTTTTTGTTTTCGTTTTTGTTTTCGTTTTTGTTTTCGTTTTTGTTTTCGTTTTTGTTTTCGTTTTTGATTTCGTTTTTGTTTTCGTTTTTGTTTTCGTTTTTGTTTTCGTTTTTGTTTTCGTTTTTGTTTTCGTTTTTGTTTTCGTTTTTGTTTTCGTTTATGTTTTCGTTTTTGTTTTCGTTTTTGTTTTCGTGTTTGTTTTCGTTTTTGTTTTCGTTTTCGTTTTTGTTTTTGTTTTTGTTTTTGATTTTGTTTTTGTTTTTGTCCTTGTTTCTGTCCTTGTCTTTGTCTTAATTGGTTTTTGTTTGTACGAGACTAAGTCCAGCGGCATAATGCTCTTCGATCCCACACGACCAAGTCCAGCGGCGTGTCGCTCCTAGGGCTGTTGCGAATACTTAAAAGTCCCTACGGTCAAAATCATTGGGTTGCGACTCACCTTTACGAGTTGCTCGCTCGCTGCGCTCGCTCGGAATGTTATAGCCTTACCTAAAACCAATCCACCTTGCGTTCGTTTTTCGAAAAGACCGCGATTTTCCGATAATTTACAGACGCGCGGGATCGGTTTTGAGGTTAGGCTAGTTTTATAAGAGCGAGCGAAGCGAGCGAGAAGCTACATCAATTCCCGCGCTTTAGTTATATATCAAATGTTCTTTACTAACAATTCTCACCGATCGAAAGAAAGTTTCTGATTTGATAGAAGAATAACAGATATGTTTCGCTAGGTACGTGATTCGTGCTGATCGATGTATCTCGATGATGTTTTTGTTTTCGTTTTTGTTTTCGTTTTTGTTTTCGTTTTTGTTTTCGTTTTTCTTTTCGTGTTTGTTTTCGTTTTTGTTTTCGTTTTTGTTTTCGTTTTTGTTTTCGTTTTTGTTTTCGTTTTTGTTTTCGTTTTTGTTTTTGTTTTCGTTTTCGTTTTTGTTTTCGTTTTTGATTTCGTTTTTGTTTTCGTTTTTGTTTTCGTTTTTGTTTTCGTTTTTGTTTTCGTTTTTGTTTTCGTTTTTGTTTTTGTTTTTGTTTTTGTTTTCGTTTTTGTTTTCGTTTTTGTTTTCGTTTTTGTTTTCGTTTTTGTTTTCGTTTTTGTTTTCGTTTTTGTTTTTGTTTTCGTTTTTGTTTTCGTTTTTGTTTTTGTTTTCCTTATAGTTTTTGTTTGTGTTTTTGTTTTCGTTTTTGTTTTCGTCTTTGTTTTCGTTTTTGTTTTCGTTTTTGTTTTCGTTTTTGTTTTCGTTTTTGTTTTCGTGTTTGTTTTCGTTTTTGTTTTCGTTTTTGTTTTCGTTTTTGTTTTTGTTTTCGTTTTTGTTTTCGTTTTTGTTTTTGTTTTCCTTTTCGTTTTTGTTTGTGTTTTTGTTTTTGTCCTTGTTTCTGTCCTTGTCTTTGTCTTAATTGGTTTTTGTTTGTACGAGACTAAGTCCAGCGGCATAATGCTCTTCGATCGCACACGACCAAGTCCAGCGGCGTGTCGCTCCTAGGGCTGTTGCGAATACTTAAAAGTCCCTACGGTCAAAATCATTGGGTTGCGACTCACCTTTACGAGTTGCTCGCTCGCTGCGCTCGCTCGGAATGTTATAGCCTTACCTAAAACCAATCCACCTTGCGTTCGTTTTTCGAAAAGACCGCGATTTTCCGATAATTTACAGACGCGCGGGATCGGTTTTGAGGTTAGGCTAGTTTTATAAGAGCGAGCGAAGCGAGCGAGAAGCTACATCAATTCCCGCGCTATAGTTATATATCAAATGTTCTTTACTAACAATTCTCACCGATCGAAAGAAAGTTTCTGATTTGATAGAAGAATAACAGATATGTTTCGCTAGGTACGCGATTCGTGCTGATCGATGTATCTCGATGATGTTTTTGTTTTCGTTTTTGTTTTCGTTTTTGTTTTCGTTTTTGTTTTCGTTTTTCTTTTCGTGTTTGTTTTCGTTTTTGTTTTCGTTTTTGTTTTCTTTTTTGTTTTCGTTTTTGTTTTCGTTTTTGTTTTCTTTTTTGTTTTCTTTTTTGTTTTCGTTTTTGTTTTCGTTTTTGTTTTCGTTTTTGTTTTCGTTTTTGTTTTCGTTTTTGTTTTCGTTTTTGTTTTCGTTTTTGTTTTCGTTTTTGTTTTCGTTTTTGTTTTCGTTTTTGTTTTCGTTTTTGTTTTTGTTTTCGTTTTCGTTTTTGTTTTCGTTTTTGTTTTTGTTTTCGTTTTTGTTTTCGTTTTTGTTTTCGTTTTTGTTTTCGTTTTTGTTTTCGTTTTTGTTTTCGTTTTTGTTTTCGTTTTTGTTTTTGTTTTTGTTTTCGTTTTTGTTTTCGTTTTTGTTTTCGTTTTTGTTTTCGTTTTTGTTTTCGTTTTTGTTTTCGTTTTTGTTTTCGTTTTTGTTTTTGTTTTCGTTTTTGTTTTCGTTTTTGTTTTTGTTTTCCTTATCGTTTTTGTTTGTGTTTTTGTTTTCGTTTTTGTTTTCGTTTTTGTTTTCGTTTTTGTTTTCGTTTTTGTTTTCGTTTTTGTTTTCGTTTTTGTTTTCGTGTTTGTTTTCGTTTTTGTTTTCGTGTTTGTTTTCGTTTTTGTTTTCTTTTTTGTTTTCGTTTTTGTTTTTGTTTTCCTTTTCGTTTTTGTTTGTGTTTTTGTTTTTGTCCTTGTTTCTGTCCTTGTCTTTGTCTTAATTGGTTTTTGTTTGTACGAGACTAAGTCCAGCGGCATAATGCTCTTCGATCGCACACGACCAAGTCCAGCGGCGTGTCGCTCCTAGGGCTGTTGCGAATACTTAAAAGTCCCTACGGTCAAAATCATTGGGTTGCGACTCACCTTTACGAGTTGCTCGCTCGCTGCGCTCGCTCGGAATGTTATAGCCTTACCTAAAACCAATCCACCTTGCGTTCGTTTTTCGAAAAGACCGCGATTTTCCGATAATTTACAGACGCGCGGGATCGGTTTTGAGGTTAGGCTAGTTTTATAAGAGCGAGCGAAGCGAGCGAGAAGCTACATCAATTCCCGCGCTATAGTTATATATCAAATGTTCTTTACTAACAATTCTCACCGATCGAAAGAAAGTTTCTGATTTGATAGAAGAATAACAGATATGTTTCGCTAGGTACGCGATTCGTGCTGATCGATGTATCTCGATGATGTTTTTGTTTTCGTTTTTGTTTTCGTTTTTGTTTTCGTTTTTGTTTTCGTTTTTCTTTTCGTGTTTGTTTTCGTTTTTGTTTTCGTTTTTGTTTTCTTTTTTGTTTTCGTTTTTGTTTTCGTTTTTGTTTTCTTTTTTGTTTTCTTTTTTGTTTTCGTTTTTGTTTTCGTTTTTGTTTTCGTTTTTGTTTTCGTTTTTGTTTTCGTTTTTGTTTTCGTTTTTGTTTTCGTTTTTGTTTTCGTTTTTGTTTTCGTTTTCGTTTTTGTTTTCGTTTTTGTTTTCGTTTTTGTTTTCGTTTTTGTTTTCGTTTTTGTTTTCGTTTTTGTTTTCGTTTTTGTTTTTGTTTTCGTTTTTGTTTTCGTTTTTGTTTTCGTTTTTGTTTTCGTTTTTGTTTGTGTTTTTGTTTTCGTTTTTGTTTTCGTTTTTGTTTTCGTTTTTGTTTTCGTTTTTGTTTTCGTTTTTGTTTTCGTGTTTGTTTTCGTTTTTGTTTTCGTTTTTGTTTTCGTTTTTGTTTTTGTTTTCGTTTTTGTTTTCGTTTTTGTTTTTGTTTACCTTTTCGTTTTTGGTTGTGTTTTTGTTTTTGTCCTTGTTTCTGTCCTTGTCTTTGTCTTAATTGGTTTTTGTTTGTACGAGACTAAGTCCAGCGGCATAATGCTCTTCGATCGCACACGACCAAGTCCAGCGGCGTGTCGCTCCTAGGGCTGTTGCGAATACTTAAAAGTCCCTACGGTCAAAATCATTGGGTTTACGAGTTGCTCGCTCGCTGCGCTCGCTCGGAATGTTATAGCCTTACCTAAAACCAATCCACCTTGCGTTCGTTTTTCGAAAAGACCGCGATTTTCCGATAATTTACAGACGCGCGGGATCGGTTTTGAGGTTAGGCTAGTTTTATAAGAGCGAGCGAAGCGAGCGCGAAGCTACATCAATTCCCGCGCTATAGTTATATATCAAATGTTCTTTACTAACAATTCTCACCGATCGAAAGAAAGTTTCTGATTTGATAGAAGAATAACAGATATGTTTCGCTAGGTACGCGATTCGTGCTGATCGATGTATCTCGATGATGTTTTTGTTTTCGTTTTTGTTTTCGTTTTTGTTTTCGTTTTTGTTTTCGTTTTTGTTTTTGTTTTCGTTTTTGTTTTCGTTTTTGTTTTCGTTTTTGTTTTCGTTTTTGTTTTCGTTTTTGTTTTCGTTTTTGTTTTCGTTTTTGATTTCGTTTTTGTTTTCGTTTTTGTTTTCGTTTTTGTTTTCGTTTTTGTTTTCGTTTTTGTTTTTGTTTTTGTTTTTGTTTTCGTTTTTGTTTTCGTTTTTGTTTTCGTTTTTGTTTTCGTTTTTGTTTTCTTTTTTGTTTTCGTTTTTGTTTTCGTTTTTGTTTTCGTTTTTGTTTTCGTTTTTGATTTCGTTTTTGTTTTCGTTTTTGTTTTCGTTTTTGTTTTCGTTTTTGTTTTCGTTTTTGTTTTCGTTTTTGTTTTTGTTTTCGTTTTTGTTTTTGTTTTTGTCCTTGTTTCTGTCCTTGTCTTTGTCTTAATTGGTTTTTGTTTGTACGAGACTAAGTCCAGCGGCATAATGCTCTTCGATCGCACACGACCAAGTCCAGCGGCGTGTCGCTCCTAGGGCTGTTGCGAATACTTAAAAGTCCCTACGGTCAAAATCATTGGGTTGCGACTCACCTTTACGAGTTGCTCGCTCGCTGCGCTCGCTCGGAATGTTATAGCCTTACCTAAAACCAATCCACCTTGCGTTCGTTTTTCGAAAAGACCGCGATTTTCCGATAATTTACAGACGCGCGGGATCGGTTTTGAGGTTAGGCTAGTTTTATAAGAGCGAGCGAAGCGAGCGAGAAGCTACATCAATTCCCGCGCTATAGTTATATATCAAATGTTCTTTACTAACAATTCTCACCGATCGAAAGAAAGTTTCTGATTTGATAGAAGAATAACAGATATGTTTCGCTAGGTACGCGATTCGTGCTGATCGATGTATCTCGATGATGTTTTTGTTTTCGTTTTTGTTTTCGTTTTTGTTTTCGTTTTTGTTTTCGTTTTTGTTTTCGTTTTTGTTTTCGTTTTTGTTTTCGTTTTTGTTTTTGTTTTCGTTTTTGTTTTCGTTTTTGTTTTCGTTTTTGTTTTCGTTTTTGTTTTCGTTTTTGTTTTCGTTTTTGTTTTTGTTTTTGTTTTTGTTTTCGTTTTTGTTTTCGTTTTTGTTTTCGTTTTTGTTTTCGTTTTTGTTTTCGTTTTTGTTTTCGTTTTTGTTTTCGTTTTTGTTTTCGTTTTTGTTTTCGTTTTTGTTTTCGTTTTTGTTTTCGTTTTTGTTTTTGTTTTCGTTTTTGTTTTCGTTTTTGTTTTCGTTTTTGTTTTCGTTTTTGTTTTCGTTTTTGTTTTCGTTTTTGTTTTCGTTTTTGTTTTTGTTTTCGTTTTTGTTTTCGTTTTTGTTTTTGTTTTCCTTTTCGTTTTTGTTTTCGTTTTTGTTTTCGTTTTTGTTTTCGTTTTTGTTTTTGTTTTCGTTTTTGTTTTCGTTTTTGTTTTTGTTTTCCTTTTCGTTTTTGTTTGTGTTTTTGTTTTCGTTTTTGTTTTCGTTTTTGTTTTCGTTTTTGTTTTCGTTTTTGTTTTCGTTTTTGTTTTCGTTTTTGTTTTCGTTTTCGTTTTTGTTTTCGTTTTTGATTTCGTTTTTGTTTTCGTTTTTGTTTTCGTTTTTGTTTTCGTTTTTGTTTTCGTTTTTGTTTTCGTTTTTGTTTTTGTTTTCGTTTTTGTTTTTGTTTTTGTCCTTGTTTCTGTCCTTGTCTTTGTCTTAATTGGTTTTTGTTTGTACGAGACTAAGTCCAGCGGCATAATGCTCTTCGATCGCACACGACCAAGTCCAGCGGCGTGTCGCTCCTAGGGCTGTTGCGAATACTTAAAAGTCCCTACGGTCAAAATCATTGGGTTGCGACTCACCTTTACGAGTTGCTCGCTCGCTGCGCTCGCTCGGAATGTTATAGCCTTACCTAAAACCAATCCACCTTGCGTTCGTTTTTCGAAAAGACCGCGATTTTCCGATAATTTACAGACGCGCGGGATCGGTTTTGAGGTTAGGCTAGTTTTATAAGAGCGAGCGAAGCGAGCGAGAAGCTACATCAATTCCCGCGCTATAGTTATATATCAAATGTTCTTTACTAACAATTCTCACCGATCGAAAGAAAGTTTCTGATTTGATAGAAGAATAACAGATATGTTTCGCTAGGTACGCGATTCGTGCTGATCGATGTATCTCGATGATGTTTTTGTTTTCGTTTTTGTTTTCGTTTTTGTTTTCGTTTTTGTTTTCGTTTTTGTTTTCGTTTTTGTTTTCGTTTTTGTTTTCGTTTTTGTTTTCGTTTTTGTTTTCGTTTTTGTTTTCGTTTTTGTTTTCGTTTTTGTTTTCGTGTTTGTTTTCGTTTTTGTTTTCGTTTTCGTTTTCGTTTTCGTTTTCGTTTTCGTTTTCGTTTTCGTTTTCGTTTTTGTTTTCTTTTTTGTTTTCGTTTTTGTTTTCGTTTTTGTTTTCGTTTTTGTTTTCGTTTTTGTTTTCGTTTTTGTTTTCGTTTTTGTTTTCGTTTTTGTTTTCGTTTTTGATTTCGTTTTTGTTTTCGTTTTTGTTTTCGTTTTTGTTTTCGTTTTTGTTTTCGTTTTTGTTTTTGTTTTCGTTTTTGTTTTCGTTTTTGATTTCGTTTTTGTTTTCGTTTTTGTTTTCGTTTTTGTTTTCGTTTTTGTTTTCGTTTTTGTTTTCGTTTTTGTTTTCGTTTTTGTTTTCGTGTTTGTTTTCGTTTTTGTTTTCGTTTTTGTTTTCGTTTTTGTTTTTGTTTTCGTTTTTGTTTTTGTTTTTGTCCTTGTTTCTGTCCTTGTCTTTGTCTTAATTGGTTTTTGTTTGTACGAGACTAAGTCCAGCGGCATAATGCTCTTCGATCGCACACGACCAAGTCCAGCGGCGTGTCGCTCCTAGGGCTGTTGCGAATACTTAAAAGTCCCTACGGTCAAAATCATTGGGTTGCGACTCACCTTTACGAGTTGCTCGCTCGCTGCGCTCGCTCGGAATGTTATAGCCTTACCTAAAACCAATCCACCTTGCGTTCGTTTTTCGAAAAGACCGCGATTTTCCGATAATTTACAGACGCGCGGGATCGGTTTTGAGGTTAGGCTAGTTTTATAAGAGCGAGCGAAGCGAGCGAGAAGCTACATCAATTCCCGCGCTATAGTTATATATCAAATGTTCTTTACATCGATCTTTATATCGAAAGAAAGTTTCTGATTTGATAGAAGAATAACAGATATGTTTCGCTAGGTACGCGATTCGTGCTGATCGATGTATCTCGATGATGTTTTTGTTTTCGTTTTTGTTTTCGTTTTTGTTTTCGTTTTTGTTTTCGTTTTTGTTTTCGTTTTTGTTTTCGTTTTTGTTTTCGTTTTTGATTTCGTTTTTGTTTTCGTTTTTGTTTTCGTTTTTCTTTTCGTGTTTGTTTTCGTTTTTGTTTTCGTTTTTGTATTCTTTTTTGTTTTCGTTTCTGTTTTCGTTTTTGTTTTCTTTTTTGTTTTCGTTTTTGTTTTCGTTTTTGTTTTCGTTTTTGTTTTCGTTTTTGTTTTCGTTTTTGTTTTCGTTTTTGTTTTCGTTTTTGTTTTCGTTTTTGTTTTCGTTTTTGTTTTCGTTTTTGTTTTTGTTTTCGTTTTTGTTTTCGTTTTTGTTTTCGTTTTTGTTTTCGTTTTTGTTTTCGTTTTTGTTTTCGTTTTTGTTTTTGTTTTCGTTTTTGTTTTCGTTTTTGTTTTTGTTTTCCTTTTCGTTTTTGTTTGTGTTTTTGTTTTCGTTTTTGTTTTCGTTTTTGTTTTCGTTTTTGTTTTCGTTTTTGTTTTCGTTTTTGTTTTCGTTTTTGTTTTCGTGTTTGTTTTCGTTTTTGTTTTCGTTTTTGTTTTCGTTTTTGTTTTTGTTTTCGTTTTTGTTTTCGTTTTTGTTTTCGTTTTTGTTTTCGTTTTTGTTTTCTTTTTTGTTTTCGTTTTTGTTTTCGTTTTTGTTTTCGTTTTTGTTTTCGTTTTTGTTTTCGTTTTTGTTTTCGTTTTTGTTTTCGTGTTTGTTTTCGTTTTTGTTTTCGTGTTTGTTTTCGTTTTTGTTTTCGTTTTCGTTTTCGTTTTTGTTTTCTTTATTGTTTTTGTTTTTGTTTTCGTTTTTGTTTTCGTTTTTGTTTTCGTTTTTGTTTTCGTTTTTGTTTTCGTTTTTGTTTTCGTTTTTGTTTTCGTTTTTGTTTTCGTTTTTGATTTCGTTTTTGTTTTCGTTTTTGTTTTCGTTTTTGTTTTCGTTTTTGTTTTCGTTTTTGTTTTCGTTTTTGTTTTCGTTTTTGTTTTCGTTTTTGTTTTCGTGTTTGTTTTCGTTTTTGTTTTCGTTTTCGTTTTCGTTTTCGTTTTCGTTTTCGTTTTCGTTTTCGTTTTCGTTTTCGTTTTCGTTTTCGTTTTCGTTTTCGTTTTCGTTTTCGTTTTCGTTTTCGTTTTCGTTTTCGTTTTCGTTTTCGTTTTCGTTTTCGTTTTCGTTTTCGTTTTCGTTTTCGTTTTCGTTTTCGTTTTCGTTTTCGTTTTCGTTTTCGTTTTCGTTTTCGTTTTCGTTTTCGTTTTCGTTTTCGTTTTCGTTTTCGTTTTCGTTTTCGTTTTCGTTTTCGTTTTCGTTTTCGTTTTCGTTTTCGTTTTCGTTTTCGTTTTCGTTTTCGTTTTCGTTTTCGTTTTCGTTTTCGTTTTCGTTTTCGTTTTCGTTTTCGTTTTCGTTTTCGTTTTCGTTTTCGTTTTCGTTTTCGTTTTCGTTTTCGTTTTCGTTTTCGTTTTCGTTTTCGTTTTCGTTTTCGTTTTCGTTTTCGTTTTCGTTTTCGTTTTCGTTTTCGTTTTCGTTTTCGTTTTCGTTTTCGTTTTCGTTTTCGTTTTCGTTTTCGTTTTCGTTTTCGTTTTCGTTTTCGTTTTCGTTTTCGTTTTCGTTTTCGTTTTCGTTTTCGTTTTCGTTTTCGTTTTCGTTTTCGTTTTCGTTTTCGTTTTCGTTTTCGTTTTCGTTTTCGTTTTCGTTTTCGTTTTCGTTTTCGTTTTCGTTTTCGTTTTCGTTTTCGTTTTCGTTTTCGTTTTCGTTTTCGTTTTCGTTTTCGTTTTCGTTTTCGTTTTCGTTTTCGTTTTCGTTTTCGTTTTCGTTTTCGTTTTCGTTTTCGTTTTCGTTTTCGTTTTCGTTTTCGTTTTCGTTTTCGTTTTCGTTTTCGTTTTCGTTTTCGTTTTCGTTTTCGTTTTCGTTTTCGTTTTCGTTTTCGTTTTCGTTTTCGTTTTCGTTTTCGTTTTCGTTTTCGTTTTCGTTTTCGTTTTCGTTTTCGTTTTCGTTTTCGTTTTCGTTTTCGTTTTCGTTTTCGTTTTCGTTTTCGTTTTCGTTTTCGTTTTCGTTTTCGTTTTCGTTTTCGTTTTCGTTTTCGTTTTCGTTTTCGTTTTCGTTTTCGTTTTCGTTTTCGTTTTCGTTTTCGTTTTCGTTTTCGTTTTCGTTTTCGTTTTCGTTTTCGTTTTCGTTTTCGTTTTCGTTTTCGTTTTCGTTTTCGTTTTCGTTTTCGTTTTCGTTTTCGTTTTCGTTTTCGTTTTCGTTTTCGTTTTCGTTTTCGTTTTCGTTTTCGTTTTCGTTTTCGTTTTCGTTTTCGTTTTCGTTTTCGTTTTCGTTTTCGTTTTCGTTTTCGTTTTCGTTTTCGTTTTCGTTTTCGTTTTCGTTTTCGTTTTCGTTTTCGTTTTCGTTTTCGTTTTCGTTTTTGTTTTCGTTTTTGTTTTCGTTTTTGTTTTCGTTTTTGTTTTCGTTTTCGTTTTCGTTTTTGTTTTCTTTTTTGTTTTCGTTTTTGTTTTCGTTTTTGTTTTCGTTTTTGTTTTCGTTTTTGTTTTTTGTTTTTGTTTTCGTTTTTGTTTTCGTTTTTGTTTTCGTTTTTGTTTTCGTTTTTGTTTTCGTTTTTGTTTTCGTTTTTGTTTTCGTTTTTGTTTTCGTGTTTGTTTTCGTTTTTGTTTTCGTTTTTGTTTTCGTTTTTGTTTTCGTTTTTGTTTTCGTTTTTGTTTTTGTTTTCGTTTTTGTTTTCGTTTTTGTTTTCGTTTTTGTTTTCGTTTTTGTTTTCGTTTTTGTTTTCGTTTTTGTTTTTGTTTTCGTTTTTGTTTTCGTTTTTGTTTTTGTTTTCCTTTTCGTTTTTGTTTGTGTTTTTGTTTTCGTTTTTGTTTTCGTTTTTGTTTTCGTTTTTGTTTTCGTTTTTGTTTTCGTTTTTGTTTTCGTTTTTGTTTTCGTTTTTGTTTTCGTTTTTGTTTTCGTTTTTGTTTTCGTTTTTGATTTCGTTTTTGTTTTCGTTTTTGTTTTCGTTTTTGTTTTCGTTTTTGTTTTCGTTTTTGTTTTTGTTTTCGTTTTTGTTTTCGTTTTTGATTTCGTTTTTGTTTTCGTTTTTGTTTTCGTTTTTGTTTTCGTTTTTGTTTTCGTTTTTGTTTTCGTTTTTGTTTTCGTTTTTGTTTTCGTGTTTGTTTTCGTTTTTGTTTTCGTTTTTGTTTTCGTGTTTGTTTTCGTTTTTGTTTTCGTTTTTGTTTTCGTTTTTGTTTTTGTTTTCGTTTTTGTTTTTGTTTTTGTCCTTGTTTCTGTCCTTGTCTTTGTCTTAATTGGTTTTTGTTTGTACGAGACTAAGTCCAGCGGCATAATGCTCTTCGATCGCACACGACCAAGTCCAGCGGCGTGTCGCTCCTAGGGCTGTTGCGAATACTTAAAAGTCCCTACGGTCAAAATCATTGGGTTGCGACTCACCTTTACGAGTTGCTCGCTCGCTGCGCTCGCTCGGAATGTTATAGCCTTACCTAAAACCAATCCACCTTGCGTTCGTTTTTCGAAAAGACCGCGATTTTCCGATAATTTACAGACGCGCGGGATCGGTTTTGAGGTTAGGCTAGTTTTATAAGAGCGAGCGAAGCGAGCGAGAAGCTACATCAATTCCCGCGCTATAGTTATATATCAAATGTTCTTTACTAACAATTCTCACCGATCGAAAGAAAGTTTCTGATTTGATAGAAGAATAACAGATATGTTTCGCTAGGTACGCGATTCGTGCTGATCGATGTATCTCGATGATGTTGTTGTTTTCGTTTTTGTTTTCGTTTTTGTTTTCGTTTTTGTTTTCGTTTTTGATTTCGTTTTTGTTTTCGTTTTTGTTTTCGTTTTTGTTTTCGTTTTTGTTTTCGTTTTTGTTTTCGTTTTTGTTTTCGTTTTTGTTTTCGTGTTTGTTTTCGTTTTTGTTTTCGTTTTCGTTTTCGTTTTCGTTTTTGTTTTTGTTTTTGTTTTTGATTTTGTTTTTGTTTTTGTCCTTGTTTCTGTCCTTGTCTTTGTCTTAATTGGTTTTTGTTTGTACGAGACTAAGTCCAGCGGCATAATGCTCTTCGATCGCACACGACCAAGTCCAGCGGCGTGTCGCTCCTAGGGCTGTTGCGAATACTTAAAAGTCCCTACGGTCAAAATCATTGGGTTGCGACTCACCTTTACGAGTTGCTCGCTCGCTGCGCTCGCTCGGAATGTTATAGCCTTACCTAAAACCAATCCACCTTGCGTTCGTTTTTCGAAAAGACCGCGATTTTCCGATAATTTACAGACGCGCGGGATCGGTTTTGAGGTTAGGCTAGTTTTATAAGAGCGAGCGAAGCGAGCGAGAAGCTACATCAATTCCCGCGCTATAGTTATATATCAAATGTTCTTTACTAACAATTCTCACCGATCGAAAGAAAGTTTCTGATTTGATAGAAGAATAACAGATATGTTTCGCTAGGTACGCGATTCGTGCTGATCGATGTATCTCGATGATGTTGTTGTTTTCGTTTTTGTTTTCGTTTTTGTTTTCGTTTTTGTTTTCGTTTTTGATTTCGTTTTTGTTTTCGTTTTTGTTTTCGTTTTTGTTTTCGTTTTTGTTTTCGTTTTTGTTTTCGTTTTTGTTTTCGTTTTTGTTTTCGTGTTTGTTTTCGTTTTTGTTTTCGTTTTCGTTTTTGTTTTTGTTTTTGTTTTTGATTTTGTTTTTGTTTTTGTCCTTGTTTCTGTCCTTGTCTTTGTCTTAATTGGTTTTTGTTTGTACGAGACTAAGTCCAGCGGCATAATGCTCTTCGATTGCACACGACCAAGTCCAGCGGCGTGTCGCTCCTAGGGCTGTTGCGAATACTTAAAAGTCCCTACGGTCAAAATCATTGGGTTGCGACTCACCTTTACGAGTTGCTCGCTCGCTGCGCTCGCTCGGAATGTTATAGCCTTACCTAAAACCAATCCACCTTGCGTTCGTTTTTCGAAAAGACCGCGATTTTCCGATAATTTACAGACGCGCGGGATCGGTTTTGAGGTTAGGCTAGTTTTATAAGAGCGAGCGAAGCGAGCGAGAAGCTACATCAATTCCCGCGCTATAGTTATATATCAAATGTTCTTTACTAACAATTCTCACCGATCGAAAGAAAGTTTCTGATTTGATAGAAGAATAACAGATATGTTTCGCTAGGTACGCGATTCGTGCTGATCGATGTATCTCGATGATGTTTTTGTTTTCGTTTTTGTTTTCGTTTTTGTTTTCGTTTTTGTTTTCGTTTTTGTTTTCGTTTTTGTTTTCGTTTTTGTTTTCGTTTTTGTTTTCGTTTTTGTTTTCGTTTTTGTTTTCGTTTTTGTTTTCGTGTTTGTTTTCGTTTTTGTTTTCGTTTTCGTTTTCGTTTTCGTTTTCGTTTTCGTTTTCGTTTTCGTTTTCGTTTTCGTTTTCGTTTTCGTTTTCGTTTTTGTTTTCTTTTTTGTTTTCGTTTTTGTTTTCGTTTTTGTTTTCGTTTTTGTTTTCGTTTTTGTTTTCGTTTTTGTTTTCGTTTTTGTTTTCGTTTTTGTTTTCGTTTTTGATTTCGTTTTTGTTTTCGTTTTTGTTTTCGTTTTTGTTTTCGTTTTTGTTTTCGTTTTTGTTTTTGTTTTCGTTTTTGTTTTCGTTTTTGATTTCGTTTTTGTTTTCGTTTTTGTTTTCGTTTTTGTTTTCGTTTTTGTTTTCGTTTTTGTTTTCGTTTTTGTTTTCGTTTTTGTTTTCGTTTTTGTTTTCGTGTTTGTTTTCGTTTTTGTTTTCGTTTTTGTTTTCGTTTTTGTTTTTGTTTTCGTTTTTGTTTTTGTTTTTGTCCTTGTTTCTGTCCTTGTCTTTGTCTTAATTGGTTTTTGTTTGTACGAGACTAAGTCCAGCGGCATAATGCTCTTCGATCGCACACGACCAAGTCCAGCGGCGTGTCGCTCCTAGGGCTGTTGCGAATACTTAAAAGTCCCTACGGTCAAAATCATTGGGTTGCGACTCACCTTTACGAGTTGCTCGCTCGCTGCGCTCGCTCGGAATGTTATAGCCTTACCTAAAACCAATCCACCTTGCGTTCGTTTTTCGAAAAGACCGCGATTTTCCGATAATTTACAGACGCGCGGGATCGGTTTTGAGGTTAGGCTAGTTTTATAAGAGCGAGCGAAGCGAGCGAGAAGCTACATCAATTCCCGCGCTATAGTTATATATCAAATGTTCTTTACTAACAATTCTCACCGATCGAAAGAAAGTTTCTGATTTGATAGAAGAATAACAGATATGTTTCGCTAGGTACGCGATTCGTGCTGATCGATGTATCTCGATGATGTTGTTGTTTTCGTTTTTGTTTTCGTTTTTGTTTTCGTTTTTGTTTTCGTTTTTGATTTCGTTTTTGTTTTCGTTTTTGTTTTCGTTTTTGTTTTCGTTTTTGTTTTCGTTTTTGTTTTCGTTTTTGTTTTCGTTTTTGTTTTCGTGTTTGTTTTCGTTTTTGTTTTCGTTTTCGTTTTTGTTTTTGTTTTTGTTTTTGATTTTGTTTTTGTTTTTGTCCTTGTTTCTGTCCTTGTCTTTGTCTTAATTGGTTTTTGTTTGTACGAGACTAAGTCCAGCGGCATAATGCTCTTCGATCGCACACGACCAAGTCCAGCGGCGTGTCGCTCCTAGGGCTGTTGCGAATACTTAAAAGTCCCTACGGTCAAAATCATTGGGTTGCGACTCACCTTTACGAGTTGCTCGCTCGCTGCGCTCGCTCGGAATGTTATAGCCTTACCTAAAACCAATCCACCTTGCGTTCGTTTTTCGAAAAGACCGCGATTTTCCGATAATTTACAGACGCGCGGGATCGGTTTTGAGGTTAGGCTAGTTTTATAAGAGCGAGCGAAGCGAGCGAGAAGCTACATCAATTCCCGCGCTATAGTTATATATCAAATGTTCTTTACTAACAATTCTCACCGATCGAAAGAAAGTTTCTGATTTGATAGAAGAATAACAGATATGTTTCGCTAGGTACGCGATTCGTGCTGATCGATGTATCTCGATGATGTTGTTGTTTTCGTTTTTGTTTTCGTTTTTGTTTTCGTTTTTGATTTCGTTTTTGTTTTCGTTTTTGTTTTCGTTTTTGTTTTCGTTTTTGTTTTCGTTTTTGTTTTCGTTTTTGTTTTCGTTTTTGTTTTCGTGTTTGTTTTCGTTTTTGTTTTCGTTTTCGTTTTTGTTTTTGTTTTTGTTTTTGATTTTGTTTTTGTTTTTGTCCTTGTTTCTGTCCTTGTCTTTGTCTTAATTGGTTTTTGTTTGTACGAGACTAAGTCCAGCGGCATAATGCTCTTCGATCGCACACGACCAAGTCCAGCGGCGTGTCGCTCCTAGGGCTGTTGCGAATACTTAAAAGTCCCTACGGTCAAAATCATTGGGTTGCGACTCACCTTTACGAGTTGCTCGCTCGCTGCGCTCGCTCGGAATGTTATAGCCTTACCTAAAACCAATCCACCTTGCGTTCGTTTTTCGAAAAGACCGCGATTTTCCGATAATTTACAGACGCGCGGGATCGGTTTTGAGGTTAGGCTAGTTTTATAAGAGCGAGCGAAGCGAGCGAGAAGCTACATCAATTCCCGCGCTATAGTTATATATCAAATGTTCTTTACTAACAATTCTCACCGATCGAAAGAAAGTTTCTGATTTGATAGAAGAATAACAGATATGTTTCGCTAGGTACGCGATTCGTGCTGATCGATGTATCTCGATGATGTTTTTGTTTTCTTTTTTGTTTTCGTTTTTGTTTTCGTTTTTGTTTTCGTTTTTGTTTTCGTTTTTGTTTTCGTTTTTGTTTTCGTTTTTGTTTTCGTTTTTGTTTTCGTTTTTGTTTTCGTGTTTGTTTTCGTTTTTGTTTTCGTTTTCGTTTTCGTTTTCGTTTTCGTTTTCGTTTTCGTTTTTGTTTTCTTTTTTGTTTTCGTTTTTGTTTTCGTTTTTGTTTTCGTTTTTGTTTTCGTTTTTGTTTTCGTTTTTGTTTTCGTTTTTGTTTTCGTTTTTGTTTTCGTTTTTGATTTCGTTTTTGTTTTCGTTTTTGTTTTCGTTTTTGTTTTCGTTTTTGTTTTCGTTTTTGTTTTTGTTTTCGTTTTTGTTTTCGTTTTTGATTTCGTTTTTGTTTTCGTTTTTGTTTTCGTTTTTGTTTTCGTTTTTGTTTTCGTTTTTGTTTTCGTTTTTGTTTTCGTTTTTGTTTTCGTGTTTGTTTTCGTTTTTGTTTTCGTTTTTGTTTTCGTTTTTGTTTTTGTTTTCGTTTTTGTTTTCGTTTTTGTTTTCGTTTTTGTTTTTGTTTTCGTTTTTGTTTTTGTTTTTGTCCTTGTTTCTGTCCTTGTCTTTGTCTTAATTGGTTTTTGTTTGTACGAGACTAAGTCCAGCGGCATAATGCTCTTCGATCGCACACGACCAAGTCCAGCGGCGTGTCGCTCCTAGGGCTGTTGCGAATACTTAAAAGTCCCTACGGTCAAAATCATTGGGTTGCGACTCACCTTTACGAGTTGCTCGCTCGCTGCGCTCGCTCGGAATGTTATAGCCTTACCTAAAACCAATCCACCTTGCGTTCGTTTTTCGAAAAGACCGCGATTTTCCGATAATTTACAGACGCGCGGGATCGGTTTTGAGGTTAGGCTAGTTTTATAAGTGCGAGCGAAGCGAGCGAGAAGCTACATCAATTCCCGCGCTATAGTTATATATCAAATGTTCTTTACTAACAATTCTCACCGATCGAAAGAAAGTTTCTGATTTGATAGAAGAATAACAGATATGTTTCGCTAGGTACGCGATTCGTGCTGATCGATGTATCTCGATGATGTTGTTGTTTTCGTTTTTGTTTTCGTTTTTGTTTTCGGTTTTGTTTTCGTTTTTGATTTCGTTTTTGTTTTCGTTTTTGTTTTCGTTTTTGTTTTCGTTTTTGTTTTCGTTTTTGTTTTCGTTTTTGTTTTCGTTTTTGTTTTCGTGTTTGTTTTCGTTTTTGTTTTCGTTTTCGTTTTCGTTTTTGTTTTTGTTTTTGTTTTTGATTTTGTTTTTGTTTTTGTCCTTGTTTCTGTCCTTGTCTTTGTCTTAATTGGTTTTTGTTTGTACGAGACTAAGTCCAGCGGCATAATGCTCTTCGATCGCACACGACCAAGTCCAGCGGCGTGTCGCTCCTAGGGCTGTTGCGAATACTTAAAAGTCCCTACGGTCAAAATCATTGGGTTGCGACTCACCTTTACGAGTTGCTCGCTCGCTGCGCTCGCTCGGAATGTTATAGCCTTACCTAAAACCAATCCACCTTGCGTTCGTTTTTCGAAAAGACCGCGATTTTCCGATAATTTACAGACGCGCGGGATCGGTTTTGAGGTTAGGCTAGTTTTATAAGAGCGAGCGAAGCGAGCGAGAAGCTACATCAATTCCCGCGCTATAGTTATATATCAAATGTTCTGTACTAACAATTCTCACCGATCGAAAGAAAGTTTCTGATTTGATAGAAGAATAACAGATATGTTTCGCTAGGTACGCGATTCGTGCTGATCGATGTATCTCGATGATGTTGTTGTTTTCGTTTTTGTTTTCGTTTTTGTTTTCGTTTTTGTTTTCGTTTTTGATTTCGTTTTTGTTTTCGTTTTTGTTTTCGTTTTTGTTTTCGTTTTTGTTTTCGTTTTTGTTTTCGTTTTTGTTTTCGTTTTTGTTTTCGTGTTTGTTTTCGTTTTTGTTTTCGTTTTCGTTTTTGTTTTTGTTTTTGTTTTTGTTTTTGATTTTGTTTTTGTTTTTGTCCTTGTTTCTGTCCTTGTCTTTGTCTTAATTGGTTTTTGTTTGTACGAGACTAAGTCCAGCGGCATAATGCTCTTCGATCGCACACGACCAAGTCCAGCGGCGTGTCGCTCCTAGGGCTGTTGCGAATACTTAAAAGTCCCTACGGTCAAAATCATTGGGTTGCGACTCACCTTTACGAGTTGCTCGCTCGCTGCGCTCGCTCGGAATGTTATAGCCTTACCTAAAACCAATCCACCTTGCGTTCGTTTTTCGAAAAGACCGCGATTTTCCGATAATTTACAGACGCGCGGGATCGGTTTTGAGGTTAGGCTAGTTTTATAAGAGCGAGCGAAGCGAGCGAGAAGCTACATCAATTCCCGCGCTATAGTTATATATCAAATGTTCTTTACTAACAATTCTCACCGATCGAAAGAAAGTTTCTGATTTGATAGAAGAATAACAGATATGTTTCGCTAGGTACGCGATTCGTGCTGATCGATGTATCTCGATGATGTTTTTGTTTTCGTTTTTGTTTTCGTTTTTGTTTTCGTTTTTGATTTCGTTTTTGTTTTCGTTTTTGTTTTCGTTTTTGTTTTCGTTTTTGTTTTCGTTTTTGTTTTTGTTTTCGTTTTTGTTTTCGTTTTTGATTTCGTTTTTGTTTTCGTTTTTGTTTTCGTTTTTGTTTTCGTTTTTGTTTTCGTTTTTGTTTTCGTTTTTGTTTTCGTTTTTGTTTTCGTGTTTGTTTTCGTTTTTGTTTTCGTTTTTGTTTTCGTTTTTGTTTTTGTTTTCGTTTTTGTTTTTGTTTTTGTCCTTGTTTCTGTCCTTGTCTTTGTCTTAATTGGTTTTTGTTTGTACGAGACTAAGTCCAGCGGCATAATGCTCTTCGATCGCACACGACCAAGTCCAGCGGCGTGTCGCTCCTAGGGCTGTTGCGAATACTTAAAAG
>NW_026869728.1:577500-580000 GCF_905332965.1 Bombus pascuorum
TTCGTTTTTGTTTTCGTTTTTGTTTTCGTTTTTGTTTTCGTTTTTGTTTTCGTTTTTGTTTTTGTTTTCGTTTTTGTTTTCGTTTTTGTTTTCGTTTTTGTTTTCGTTTTTGTTTTCGTTTTTGTTTTCGTTTTTGTTTTTGTTTTCGTTTTTGTTTTCGTTTTTGTTTTTGTTTTCCTTTTCGTTTTTGTTTGTGTTTTTGTTTTCGTTTTTGTTTTCGTTTTTGTTTTCGTTTTTGTTTTCGTTTTTGTTTTCGTTTTTGTTTTCGTTTTTGTTTTCGTGTTTGTTTTCGTTTTTGTTTTCGTTTTTGTTTTCGTTTTCGTTTTTGTTTTCGTTTTTGTTTTCGTTTTTGTTTTTGTTTTCCTTTTCGTTTTTGTTTGTGTTTTTGTTTTTGTCCTTGTTTCTGTCCTTGTCTTTGTCTTAATTGGTTTTTGTTTGTACGAGACTAAGTCCAGCGGCATAATGCTCTTCGATCGCACACGACCAAGTCCAGCGGCGTGTCGCTCCTAGGGCTGTTGCGAATACTTAAAAGTCCCTACGGTCAAAATCATTGGGTTGCGACTCACCTTTACGAGTTGCTCGCTCGCTGCGCTCGCTCGGAATGTTATAGCCTTACCTAAAACCAATCCACCTTGCGTTCGTTTTTCGAAAAGACCGCGATTTTCCGATAATTTACAGACGCGCGGGATCGGTTTTGAGGTTATTCTAGTTTTATAAGAGCGAGCGAAGCGAGCGAGAAGCTACATCAATTCCCGCGCTATAGTTATATATCAAATGTTCTTTACTAACAATTCTCACCGATCGAAAGAAAGTTTCTGATTTGATAGAAGAATAACAGATATGTTTCGCTAGGTACGCGATTCGTGCTGATCGATGTATCTCGATGATGTTGTTGTTTTCGTTTTTGTTTTCGTTTTTGTTTTCGTTTTTGTTTTCGTTTTTGTTTTCGTTTTTGTTTTCGTTTTTGTTTTCGTTTTTGTTTTCGTTTTTGTTTTCGTTTTTGTTTTCGTTTTTGTTTTCGTTTTTGTTTTCGTTTTTGTTTTCGTTTTTGATTTCGTTTTTGTTTTCGTTTTTGTTTTCGTTTTTGTTTTCGTTTTTGTTTTTGTTTTCGTTTTTGTTTTCGTTTTTGTTTTTGTTTTCCTTTTCGTTTTTGTTTGTGTTTTTGTTTTTGTCCTTGTTTCTGTCCTTGTCTTTGTCTTAATTGGTTTTTGTTTGTACGAGACTAAGTCCAGCGGCATAATGCTCTTCGATCGCACACGACCAAGTCCAGCGGCGTGTCGCTCCTAGGGCTGTTGCGAATACTTAAAAGTCCCTACGGTCAAAATCATTGGGTTGCGACTCACCTTTACGAGTTGCTCGCTCGCTGCGCTCGCTCGGAATGTTATAGCCTTACCTAAAACCAATCCACCTTGCGTTCGTTTTTCGAAAAGACCGCGATTTTCCGATAATTTACAGACGCGCGGGATCGGTTTTGAGGTTAGGCTAGTTTTATAAGAGCGAGCGAAGCGAGCGAGAAGCTACATCAATTCCCGCGCTATAGTTATATATCAAATGTTCTTTACTAACAATTCTCACCGATCGAAAGAAAGTTTCTGATTTGATAGAAGAATAACAGATATGTTTCGCTAGGTACGCGATTCGTGCTGATCGATGTATCTCGATGATGTTTTTGTTTTCGTTTTTGTTTTCGTTTTTGTTTTCGTTTTTCTTTTCGTGTTTGTTTTCGTTTTTGTTTTCGTTTTTGTTTTCTTTTTTGTTTTCGTTTTTGTTTTCGTTTTTGTTTTCTTTTTTGTTTTCGTTTTTGTTTTCGTTTTTGTTTTCGTTTTTGTTTTCGTTTTAGTTTTCGTTTTTGTTTTCGTTTTTGTTTTCGTTTTTGTTTTCGTTTTTGTTTTCGTTTTTGTTTTTGTTTTCGTTTTTGTTTTCGTTTTTGTTTTCGTTTTTGTTTTCGTTTTTGTTTTCGTTTTTGTTTTCGTTTTTGTTTTTGTTTTCGTTTTTGTTTTCGTTTTTGTTTTCGTTTTTGTTTTCGTTTTTGTTTTCGTTTTTGTTTTCGTTTTTGTTTTTGTTTTCGTTTTTGTTTTCGTTTTTGTTTTCGTTTTTGTTTTCGTTTTTGTTTTCGTTTTTGTTTTCGTTTTTGTTTTTGTTTTCGTTTTTGTTTTCGTTTTTGTTTTTGTTTTCCTTTTCGTTTTTGTTTGTGTTTTTGTTTTCGTTTTTGTTTTCGTTTTTGTTTTCGTTTTTGTTTTCGTTTTTGTTTTCGTTTTTGTTTTCGTGTTTGTTTTCGTTTTTGTTTTCGTTTTTGTTTTCGTTTTTGTTTTTGTTTTCGTTTTTGTTTTCGTTTTTGTTTTTGTTTTCCTTTTCGTTTTTGTTTGTGTTTTTGTTTTTGTCCTTGTTTCTGTCCTTGTCTTTGTCTTAATTGGTTTTTGTTTGTACGAGACTAAGTCCAGCGGCATAATGCTCTTCGATCGCACACGACCAAGTCCAGCGGCGTGTCGCTCCTAGGGCT
>NW_026869728.1:585000-597500 GCF_905332965.1 Bombus pascuorum
TCCGATAATTTACAGACGCGCGGGATCGGTTTTGAGGTTAGGCTAGTTTTATAAGAGCGAGCGAAGCGAGCGAGAAGCTACATCAATTCCCGCGCTATAGTTATATATCAAATGTTCTTTACTAACAATTCTCACCGATCGAAAGAAAGTTTCTGATTTGATAGAAGAATAACAGATATGTTTCGCTAGGTACGCGATTCGTGCTGATCGATGTATCTCGATGATGTTTTTGTTTTCGTTTTTGTTTTCGTTTTTGTTTTCGTTTTTGTTTTCGTTTTTGTTTTCGTTTTTCTTTTCGTGTTTGTTTTCGTTTTTGTTTTCGTTTTTGTTTTCTTTTTTGTTTTCGTTTTTGTTTTCGTTTTTGTTTTCTTTTTTGTTTTCTTTTTTGTTTTCGTTTTTGTTTTCGTTTTTGTTTTCGTTTTTGTTTTCGTTTTTGTTTTCGTTTTTGTTTTCGTTTTTGTTTTCGTTTTTGTTTTCGTTTTTGTTTTCGTTTTTGTTTTTGTTTTCGTTTTCGTTTTTGTTTTCGTTTTTGTTTTCGTTTTTGTTTTCGTTTTTGTTTTCGTTTTTGTTTTCGTTTTTGTTTTCGTTTTTGTTTTCGTTTTTGTTTTTGTTTTTGTTTTTGTTTTCGTTTTTGTTTTCGTTTTTGTTTTCGTTTTTGTTTTCGTTTTTGTTTTCGTTTTTGTTTTCGTTTTTGTTTTTGTTTTCGTTTTTGTTTTCGTTTTTGTTTTTGTTTTCCTTATCGTTTTTGTTTGTGTTTTTGTTTTCGTTTTTGTTTTCGTTTTTGTTTTCGTTTTTGTTTTCGTTTTTGTTTTCGTTTTTGTTTTCGTTTTTGTTTTCGTGTTTGTTTTCGTTTTTGTTTTCGTGTTTGTTTTCGTTTTTGTTTTCTTTTTTGTTTTCGTTTTTGTTTTTGTTTTCCTTTTCGTTTTTGTTTGTGTTTTTGTTTTTGTCCTTGTTTCTGTCCTTGTCTTTGTCTTAATTGGTTTTTGTTTGTACGAGACTAAGTCCAGCGGCATAATGCTCTTCGATCGCACACGACCAAGTCCAGCGGCGTGTCGCTCCTAGGGCTGTTGCGAATACTTAAAAGTCCCTACGGTCAAAATCATTGGGTTGCGACTCACCTTTACGAGTTGCTCGCTCGCTGCGCTCGCTCGGAATGTTATAGCCTTACCTAAAACCAATCCACCTTGCGTTCGTTTTTCGAAAAGACCGCGATTTTCCGATAATTTACAGACGCGCGGGATCGGTTTTGAGGTTAGGCTAGTTTTATAAGAGCGAGCGAAGCGAGCGAGAAGCTACATCAATTCCCGCGCTATAGTTATATATCAAATGTTCTTTACTAACAATTCTCACCGATCGAAAGAAAGTTTCTGATTTGATAGAAGAATAACAGATATGTTTCGCTAGGTACGCGATTCGTGCTGATCGATGTATCTCGATGATGTTTTTGTTTTCGTTTTTGTTTTCGTTTTTGTTTTCGTTTTTGTTTTCGTTTTTCTTTTCGTGTTTGTTTTCGTTTTTGTTTTCGTTTTTGTTTTCTTTTTTGTTTTCGTTTTTGTTTTCGTTTTTGTTTTCTTTTTTGTTTTCTTTTTTGTTTTCGTTTTTGTTTTCGTTTTTGTTTTCGTTTTTGTTTTCGTTTTTGTTTTCGTTTTTGTTTTCGTTTTTGTTTTCGTTTTTGTTTTCGTTTTTGTTTTTGTTTTTGTTTTTGTTTTCGTTTTTGTTTTCGTTTTTGTTTTCGTTTTTGTTTTCGTTTTTGTTTTCGTTTTTGTTTTCGTTTTTGTTTTTGTTTTCGTTTTTGTTTTCGTTTTTGTTTTCGTTTTTGTTTTCGTTTTTGTTTGTGTTTTTGTTTTCGTTTTTGTTTTCGTTTTTGTTTTCGTTTTTGTTTTCGTTTTTGTTTTCGTTTTTGTTTTCGTTTTTGTTTTCGTGTTTGTTTTCGTTTTTGTTTTCGTTTTTGTTTTCGTTTTTGTTTTTGTTTTCGTTTTTGTTTTCGTTTTTGTTTTTGTTTTCCTTTTCGTTTTTGGTTGTGTTTTTGTTTTTGTCCTTGTTTCTGTCCTTGTCTTTGTCTTAATTGGTTTTTGTTTGTACGAGACTAAGTCCAGCGGCATAATGCTCTTCGATCGCACACGACCAAGTCCAGCGGCGTGTCGCTCCTAGGGCTGTTGCGAATACTTAAAAGTCCCTACGGTCAAAATCATTGGGTTGCGACTCACCTTTACGAGTTGCTCGCTCGCTGCGCTCGCTCGGAATGTTATAGCCTTACCTAAAACCAATCCACCTTGCGTTCGTTTTTCGAAAAGACCGCGATTTTCCTATAATTTACAGACGCGCGGGATCGGTTTTGAGGTTAGGCTAGTTTTATAAGAGCGAGCGAAGCGAGCGAGAAGCTACATCAATTCCCGCGCTATAGTTATATATCAAATGTTCTTTACTAACAATTCTCACCGATCGAAAGAAAGTTTCTGATTTGATAGAAGAATAACAGATATGTTTCGCTAGGTACGCGATTCGTGCTGATCGATGTATCTCGATGATGTTTTTGTTTTCGTTTTTGTTTTCGTTTTTGTTTTCGTTTTTGTTTTCGTTTTTGTTTTCGTTTTTGTTTTCGTTTTTGTTTTCGTTTTTGTTTTTGTTTTCGTTTTTGTTTTCGTTTTTGTTTTCGTTTTTGTTTTCGTTTTTGTTTTCGTTTTTGTTTTCGTTTTTGTTTTTGTTTTCGTTTTTGTTTTCGTTTTTGTTTTCGTTTTTGTTTTCGTTTTTGTTTTCGTTTTTGTTTTCGTTTTTGTTTTCGTTTTTGTTTTCGTTTTTGTTTTTGTTTTCGTTTTTGTTTTCGTTTTTGTTTTCGTTTTTGTTTTCGTTTTTGTTTTCGTTTTTGTTTTCGTTTTTGTTTTCGTTTTTGTTTTTGTTTTCGTTTTTGTTTTCGTTTTTGTTTTTGTTTTCCTTTTCGTTTTTGTTTTCGTTTTTGTTTTCGTTTTTGTTTTCGTTTTTGTTTTTGTTTTCGTTTTTGTTTTCGTTTTTGTTTTTGTTTTCCTTTTCGTTTTTGTTTGTGTTTTTGTTTTCGTTTTTGTTTTCGTTTTTGTTTTCGTTTTTGTTTTTGTTTTCCTTTTCGTTTTTGTTTGTGTTTTTGTTTTCGTTTTTGTTTTCGTTTTTGTTTTCGTTTTTGTTTTCGTTTTTGTTTTCGTTTTTGTTTTCGTTTTTGTTTTCGTTTTTGATTTCGTTTTTGTTTTCGTTTTTGTTTTCGTTTTTGTTTTCGTTTTTGTTTTCGTTTTTGTTTTCGTTTTTGTTTTTGTTTTCGTTTTTGTTTTTGTTTTTGTCCTTGTTTCTGTCCTTGTCTTTGTCTTAATTGGTTTTTGTTTGTACGAGACTAAGTCCAGCGGCATAATGCTCTTCGATCGCACACGACCAAGTCCAGCGGCGTGTCGCTCCTAGGGCTGTTGCGAATACTTAAAAGTCCCTACGGTCAAAATCATTGGGTTGCGACTCACCTTTACGAGTTGCTCGCTCGCTGCGCTCGCTCGGAATGTTATAGCCTTACCTAAAACCAATCCACCTTGCGTTCGTTTTTCGAAAAGACCGCGATTTTCCGATAATTTACAGACGCGCGGGATCGGTTTTGAGGTTAGGCTAGTTTTATAAGAGCGAGCGAAGCGAGCGAGAAGCTACATCAATTCCCGCGCTATAGTTATATATCAAATGTTCTTTACTAACAATTCTCACCGATCGAAAGAAAGTTTCTGATTTGATAGAAGAATAACAGATATGTTTCGCTAGGTACGCGATTCGTGCTGATCGATGTATCTCGATGATGTTTTTGTTTTCGTTTTTGTTTTCGTTTTTGTTTTCGTTTTTGTTTTCGTTTTTGTTTTCGTTTTTGTTTTCGTTTTTGTTTTCGTTTTTGTTTTTGTTTTCGTTTATGTTTTCGTTTTTGTTTTCGTTTTTGTTTTCGTTTTTGTTTTCGTTTTTGTTTTCGTTTTTGTTTTTGTTTTCGTTTTTGTTTTCGTTTTTGTTTTCGTTTTTGTTTTCGTTTTTGTTTTCGTTTTTGTTTTCGTTTTTGTTTTCGTTTTTGTTTTCGTTTTTGTTTTCGTTTTTGTTTTCGTTTTTGTTTTCGTTTTTGTTTTCGTTTTTGTTTTCGTTTTTGTTTTCGTTTTTGTTTTCGTTTTTGTTTTCGTTTTTGTTTTCGTTTTTGTTTTCGTTTTTGTTTTCGTTTTTGTTTTTGTTTTCGTTTTTGTTTTCGTTTTTGTTTTTGTTTTCCTTTTCGTTTTTGTTTTCGTTTTTGTTTTCGTTTTTGTTTTCGTTTTTGTTTTTGTTTTCGTTTTTGTTTTCGTTTTTGTTTTTGTTTTCCTTTTCGTTTTTGTTTGTGTTTTTGTTTTCGTTTTTGTTTTCGTTTTTGTTTTCGTTTTTGTTTTCGTTTTTGTTTTCGTTTTTGTTTTCGTTTTTGTTTTCGTTTTCGTTTTTGTTTTCGTTTTTGATTTCGTTTTTGTTTTCGTTTTTGTTTTCGTTTTTGTTTTCGTTTTTGTTTTCGTTTTTGTTTTCGTTTTTGTTTTTGTTTTCGTTTTTGTTTTTGTTTTTGTCCTTGTTTCTGTCCTTGTCTTTGTCTTAATTGGTTTTTGTTTGTACGAGACTAAGTCCAGCGGCATAATGCTCTTCGATCGCACACGACCAAGTCCAGCGGCGTGTCGCTCCTAGGGCTGTTGCGAATACTTAAAAGTCCCTACGGTCAAAATCATTGGGTTGCGACTCACCTTTACGAGTTGCTCGCTCGCTGCGCTCGCTCGGAATGTTATAGCCTTACCTAAAACCAATCCACCTTGCGTTCGTTTTTCGAAAAGACCGCGATTTTCCGATAATTTACAGACGCGCGGGATCGGTTTTGAGGTTAGGCTAGTTTTATAAGAGCGAGCGAAGCGAGCGAGAAGCTACATCAATTCCCGCGCTATAGTTATATATCAAATGTTCTTTACATCGATCTTTATATCGAAAGAAAGTTTCTGATTTGATAGAAGAATAACAGATATGTTTCGCTAGGTACGCGATTCGTGCTGATCGATGTATCTCGATGATGTTTTTGTTTTCGTTTTTGTTTTCGTTTCTGTTTTCGTTTTTGTTTTCGTTTTTGTTTTCGTTTTTGTTTTCGTTTTTGTTTTCGTTTTTGATTTCGTTTTTGTTTTCGTTCTTGTTTTCGTTTTTCTTTTCGTGTTTGTTTTCGTTTTTGTTTTCGTTTTTGTATTCTTTTTTGTTTTCGTTTCTGTTTTCGTTTTTGTTTTCTTTTTTGTTTTCGTTTTTGTTTTCGTTTTTGTTTTCGTTTTTGTTTTCGTTTTTGTTTTCGTTTTTGTTTTCGTTTTTGTTTTCGTTTTTGTTTTCGTTTTTGTTTTCGTTTTTGTTTTTGTTTTCGTTTTTGTTTTCGTTTTTGTTTTCGTTTTTGTTTTCGTTTTTGTTTTCGTTTTTGTTTTCGTGTTTGTTTTCGTTTTTGTTTTCGTGTTTGTTTTCTTTTTTGTTTTCGTTTTCGTTTTCGTTTTTGTTTTCTTTATTGTTTTTGTTTTTGTTTTCGTTTTTGTTTTCGTTTTTGTTTTCGTTTTTGTTTTCGTTTTTGTTTTCGTTTTTGTTTTCGTTTTTGTTTTCGTTTTTGTTTTCGTTTTTGATTTCGTTTTTGTTTTCGTTTTTGTTTTCGTTTTTGTTTTCGTTTTTGTTTTCGTTTTTGTTTTCGTTTTTGTTTTCGTTTTTGTTTTCGTTTTCGTTTTCGTTTTCGTTTTCGTTTTGGTTTTCGTTTTCGTTTTCGTTTTCGTTTTCGTTTTCGTTTTCGTTTTCGTTTTCGTTTTCGTTTTCGTTTTCGTTTTCGTTTTCGTTTTCGTTTTCGTTTTCGTTTTCGTTTTCGTTTTCGTTTTCGTTTTCGTTTTCGTTTTCGTTTTCGTTTTCGTTTTCGTTTTCGTTTTCGTTTTCGTTTTCGTTTTCGTTTTCGTTTTCGTTTTCGTTTTCGTTTTCGTTTTCGTTTTCGTTTTCGTTTTCGTTTTCGTTTTCGTTTTCGTTTTCGTTTTCGTTTTCGTTTTCGTTTTCGTTTTCGTTTTCGTTTTCGTTTTCGTTTTCGTTTTCGTTTTCGTTTTCGTTTTCGTTTTCGTTTTCGTTTTCGTTTTCGTTTTCGTTTTCGTTTTCGTTTTCGTTTTCGTTTTCGTTTTCGTTTTCGTTTTCGTTTTCGTTTTCGTTTTCGTTTTCGTTTTCGTTTTCGTTTTCGTTTTCGTTTTCGTTTTCGTTTTCGTTTTCGTTTTCGTTTTCGTTTTCGTTTTCGTTTTCGTTTTCGTTTTCGTTTTCGTTTTCGTTTTCGTTTTCGTTTTCGTTTTCGTTTTCGTTTTCGTTTTCGTTTTCGTTTTCGTTTTCGTTTTCGTTTTCGTTTTCGTTTTCGTTTTCGTTTTCGTTTTCGTTTTCGTTTTCGTTTTCGTTTTCGTTTTCGTTTTCGTTTTCGTTTTCGTTTTCGTTTTCGTTTTCGTTTTCGTTTTCGTTTTCGTTTTCGTTTTCGTTTTCGTTTTCGTTTTCGTTTTCGTTTTCGTTTTCGTTTTCGTTTTCGTTTTCGTTTTCGTTTTCGTTTTCGTTTTCGTTTTCGTTTTCGTTTTCGTTTTCGTTTTCGTTTTCGTTTTCGTTTTCGTTTTCGTTTTCGTTTTCGTTTTCGTTTTCGTTTTCGTTTTCGTTTTCGTTTTCGTTTTCGTTTTCGTTTTCGTTTTCGTTTTCGTTTTCGTTTTCGTTTTCGTTTTCGTTTTCGTTTTCGTTTTCGTTTTCGTTTTCGTTTTCGTTTTCGTTTTCGTTTTCGTTTTCGTTTTCGTTTTCGTTTTCGTTTTCGTTTTCGTTTTCGTTTTCGTTTTCGTTTTCGTTTTCGTTTTCGTTTTCGTTTTCGTTTTCGTTTTCGTTTTCGTTTTCGTTTTCGTTTTCGTTTTCGTTTTCGTTTTCGTTTTCGTTTTCGTTTTCGTTTTCGTTTTCGTTTTCGTTTTCGTTTTCGTTTTCGTTTTCGTTTTTGTTTTCGTTTTTGTTTTCGTTTTTGTTTTCGTTTTTGTTTTCGTTTTTGTTTTCGTTTTTGTTTTCGTTTTTGTTTTTGTTTTCGTTTTTGTTTTCGTTTTTGTTTTCGTTTTTGTTTTCGTTTTTGTTTTCGTTTTTGTTTTCGTTTTTGTTTTTGTTTTCGTTTTTGTTTTCGTTTTTGTTTTTGTTTTCCTTTTCGTTTTTGTTTTCGTTTTTGTTTTCGTTTTTGTTTTCGTTTTTGTTTTCGTTTTTGTTTTCGTTTTTGTTTTCGTTTTTGTTTTCGTTTTTGTTTTCGTTTTTGTTTTCGTTTTTGATTTCGTTTTTGTTTTCGTTTTTGTTTTCGTTTTTGTTTTCGTTTTTGTTTTCGTTTTTGTTTTCGTTTTTGTTTTCGTTTTTGTTTTCGTTTTTGTTTTCGTGTTTGTTTTCGTTTTTGTTTTCGTTTTTGTTTTCGTTTTTGTTTTCGTTTTTGTTTTCGTTTTTGTTTTTGTTTTCGTTTTTGTTTTCGTTTTTGTTTTCGTTTTTGTTTTCGTTTTTGTTTTCGTTTTTGTTTTCGTTTTTGTTTTTGTTTTCGTTTTTGTTTTCGTTTTTGTTTTTGTTTTCCTTTTCGTTTTTGTTTGTGTTTTTGTTTTCGTTTTTGTTTTCGTTTTTGTTTTCGTTTTTGTTTTCGTTTTTGTTTTCGTTTTTGTTTTCGTTTTTGTTTTCGTTTTTGTTTTCGTTTTTGTTTTCGTTTTTGTTTTCGTTTTTGATTTCGTTTTTGTTTTCGTTTTTGTTTTCGTGTTTGTTTTCGTTTTTGTTTTCGTTTTTGTTTTCGTGTTTGTTTTCGTTTTTGTTTTCGTTTTTGTTTTCGTTTTTGTTTTCGTTTTCGTTTTTGTTTTCGTTTTTGTTTTCGTTTTTGTTTTTGTTTTTGTCCTTGTTTCTGTCCTTGTCTTTGTCTTAATTGGTTTTTGTTTGTACGAGACTAAGTCCAGCGGCATAATGCTCTTCGATCGCACACGACCAAGTCCAGCGGCGTGTCGCTCCTAGGGCTGTTGCGAATACTTAAAAGTCCCTACGGTCAAAATCATTGGGTTGCGACTCACCTTTACGAGTTGCTCGCTCGCTGCGCTCGCTCGGAATGTTATAGCCTTACCTAAAACCAATCCACCTTGCGTTCGTTTTTCGAAAAGACCGCGATTTTCCGATAATTTACAGACGCGCGGGATCGGTTTTGAGGTTAGGCTAGTTTTATAAGAGCGAGCGAAGCGAGCGAGAAGCTACATCAACTCCCGCGCTATAGTTATATATCAAATGTTCTTTACTAACAATTCTCACCGATCGAAAGAAAGTTTCTGATTTGATAGAAGAATAACAGATATGTTTCGCTAGGTACGCGATTCGTGCTGATCGATGTATCTCGATGATGTTGTTGTTTTCGTTTTTGTTTTCGTTTTTGTTTTCGTTTTTGTTTTCGTTTTTGATTTCGTTTTTGTTTTCGTTTTTGTTTTCGTTTTTGTTTTCGTTTTTGTTTTCGTTTTTGTTTTCGTTTTTGTTTTCGTTTTTGTTTTCGTGTTTGTTTTCGTTTTTGTTTTCGTTTTCGTTTTTGTTTTTGTTTTTGTTTTTGATTTTGTTTTTGTTTTTGTCCTTGTTTCTGTCCTTGTCTTTGTCTTAATTGGTTTTTGTTTGTACGAGACTAAGTCCAGCGGCATAATGCTCTTCGATCGCACACGACCAAGTCCAGCGGCGTGTCGCTCCTAGGGCTGTTGCGAATACTTAAAAGTCCCTACGGTCAAAATCATTGGGTTGCGACTCACCTTTACGAGTTGCTCGCTCGCTGCGCTCGCTCGGAATGTTATAGCCTTACCTAAAACCAATGCACCTTGCGTTCGTTTTTCGAAAAGACCGCGATTTTCCGATAATTTACAGACGCGCGGGATCGGTTTTGAGGTTAGGCTAGTTTTATAAGAGCGAGCGAAGCGAGCGAGAAGCTACATCAATTCCCGCGCTATAGTTATATATCAAATGTTCTTTACTAACAATTCTCACCGATCGAAAGAAAGTTTCTGATTTGATAGAAGAATAACAGATATGTTTCGCTAGGTACGCGATTCGTGCTGATCGATGTATCTCGATGATGTTGTTGTTTTCGTTTTTGTTTTCGTTTTTGTTTTCGTTTTTGTTTTCGTTTTTGATTTCGTTTTTGTTTTCGTTTTTGTTTTCGTTTTTGTTTTCGTTTTTGTTTTCGTTTTTGTTTTCGTTTTTGTTTTCGTTTTTGTTTTCGTGTTTGTTTTCGTTTTTGTTTTCGTTTTCGTTTTTGTTTTTGTTTTTGTTTTTGATTTTGTTTTTGTTTTTGTCCTTGTTTCTGTCCTTGTCTTTGTCTTAATTGGTTTTTGTTTGTACGAGACTAAGTCCAGCGGCATAATGCTCTTCGATTGCACACGACCAAGTCCAGCGGCGTGTCGCTCCTAGGGCTGTTGCGAATACTTAAAAGTCCCTACGGTCAAAATCATTGGGTTGCGACTCACCTTTACGAGTTGCTCGCTCGCTGCGCTCGCTCGGAATGTTATAGCCTTACCTAAAACCAATCCACCTTGCGTTCGTTTTTCGAAAAGACCGCGATTTTCCGATAATTTACAGACGCGCGGGATCGGTTTTGAGGTTAGGCTAGTTTTATAAGAGCGAGCGAAGCGAGCGAGAAGCTACATCAATTCCCGCGCTATAGTTATATATCAAATGTTCTTTACTAACAATTCTCACCGATCGAAAGAAAGTTTCTGATTTGATAGAAGAATAACAGATATGTTTCGCTAGGTACGCGATTCGTGCTGATCGATGTATCTCGATGATGTTTTTGTTTTCGTTTTTGTTTTCGTTTTTGTTTTCGTTTTTGTTTTCGTTTTTGTTTTCGTTTTTGTTTTCGTTTTTGTTTTCGTTTTTGTTTTCGTTTTTGTTTTCGTTTTTGTTTTCGTTTTTGTTTTCGTGTTTGTTTTCGTTTTTGTTTTCGTTTTCGTTTTCGTTTTCGTTTTCGTTTTCGTTTTCGTTTTCGTTTTCGTTTTCGTTTTCGTTTTCGTTTTCGTTTTCGTTTTCGTTTTCGTTTTCGTTTTCGTTTTCGTTTTCGTTTTCGTTTTCGTTTTCGTTATCGTTTTCGTTTTCGTTTTCGTTTTCGTTTTCGTTTTCGTTTTCGTTTTCGTTTTCGTTTTCGTTTTCGTTTTCGTTTTCGTTTTCGTTTTCGTTTTCGTTTTCGTTTTCGTTTTCGTTTTCGTTTTCGTTTTCGTTTTCGTTTTCGTTTTCGTTTTCGTTTTCGTTTTCGTTTTCGTTTTCGTTTTCGTTTTCGTTTTCGTTTTCGTTTTCGTTTTCGTTTTCGTTTTCGTTTTCGTTTTCGTTTTCGTTTTCGTTTTTGTTTTCGTTTTTGTTTTCGTTTTTGTTTTCGTTTTTGTTTTCGTTTTTGTTTTCGTTTTTGTTTTCGTTTTTGTTTTCGTTTTTGTTTTCGTTTTTGTTTTCGTGTTTGTTTTCGTTTTTGTTTTCGTTTTCGTTTTCGTTTTCGTTTTCGTTTTCGTTTTCGTTTTCGTTTTCGTTTTCGTTTTCGTTTTCGTTTTCGTTTTCGTTTTCGTTTTCGTTTTCGTTTTCGTTTTCGTTTTCGTTTTCGTTTTCGTTTTTGTTTTCTTTTTTGTTTTCGTTTTTGTTTTCGTTTTTGTTTTCGTTTTTGTTTTCGTTTTTGTTTTCGTTTTTGTTTTCGTTTTTGTTTTCGTTTTTGTTTTCGTTTTTGATTTCGTTTTTGTTTTCGTTTTTGTTTTCGTTTTTGTTTTCGTTTTTGTTTTCGTTTTTGTTTTTGTTTTCGTTTTTGTTTTCGTTTTTGTTTTCGTTTTTGTTTTCGTTTTTGTTTTCGTTTTTGTTTTCGTTTTTGTTTTCGTTTTTGTTTTCGTTTTTGTTTTCGTTTTTGTTTTCGTGTTTGTTTTCGTTTTTGTTTTCGTTTTTGTTTTCGTTTTTGTTTTTGTTTTCGTTTTTGTTTTTGTTTTTGTCCTTGTTTCTGTCCTTGTCTTTGTCTTAATTGGTTTTTGTTTGTACGAGACTAAGTCCAGCGGCATAATGCTCTTCGATCGCACACGACCAAGTCCAGCGGCGTGTCGCTCCTAGGGCTGTTGCGAATACTTAAAAGTCCCTACGGTCAAAATCATTGGGTTGCGACTCACCTTTACGAGTTGCTCGCTCGCTGCGCTCGCTCGGAATGTTATAGCCTTACCTAAAACCAATCCACCTTGCGTTCGTTTTTCGAAAAGACCGCGATTTTCCGATAATTTACAGACGCGCGGGATCGGTTTTGAGGTTAGGCTAGTTTTATAAGAGCGAGCGAAGCGAGCGAGAAGCTACATCAATTCCCGCGCTATAGTTATATATCAAATGTTCTTTACTAACAATTCTCACCGATCGAAAGAAAGTTTCTGATTTGATAGAAGAATAACAGATATGTTTCGCTAGGTACGCGATTCGTGCTGATCGATGTATCTCGATGATGTTGTTGTTTTCGTTTTTGTTTTCGTTTTTGTTTTCGTTTTTGTTTTCGTTTTTGATTTCGTTTTTGTTTTCGTTTTTGTTTTCGTTTTTGTTTTCGTTTTTGTTTTCGTTTTTGTTTTCGTTTTTGTTTTCGTTTTTGTTTTCGTGTTTGTTTTCGTTTTTGTTTTCGTTTTCGTTTTTGTTTTTGTTTTTGTTTTTGATTTTGTTTTTGTTTTTGTCCTTGTTTCTGTCCTTGTCTTTGTCTTAATTGGTTTTTGTTTGTACGAGACTAAGTCCAGCGGCATAATGCTCTTCGATCGCACACGACCAAGTCCAGCGGCGTGTCGCTCCTAGGGCTGTTGCGAATACTTAAAAGTCCCTACGGTCAAAATCATTGGGTTGCGACTCACCTTTACGAGTTGCTCGCTCGCTGCGCTCGCTCGGAATGTTATAGCCTTACCTAAAACCAATCCACCTTGCGTTCGTTTTTCGAAAAGACCGCGATTTTCCGATAATTTACAGACGCGCGGGATCGGTTTTGAGGTTAGGCTAGTTTTATAAGAGCGAGCGAAGCGAGCGAGAAGCTACATCAATTCCCGCGCTATAGTTATATATCAAATGTTCTTTACTAACAATTCTCACCGATCGAAAGAAAGTTTCTGATTTGATAGAAGAATAACAGATATGTTTCGCTAGGTACGCGATTCGTGCTGATCGATGTATCTCGATGATGTTGTTGTTTTCGTTTTTGTTTTCGTTTTTGTTTTCGTTTTTGTTTTCGTTTTTGATTTCGTTTTTGTTTTCGTTTTTGTTTTCGTTTTTGTTTTCGTTTTTGTTTTCGTTTTTGTTTTCGTTTTTGTTTTCGTTTTTGTTTTCGTGTTTGTTTTCGTTTTTGTTTTCGTTTTCGTTTTTGTTTTTGTTTTTGTTTTTGATTTTGTTTTTGTTTTTGTCCTTGTTTCTGTCCTTGTCTTTGTCTTAATTGGTTTTTGTTTGTACGAGACTAAGTCCAGCGGCATAATGCTCTTCGATTGCACACGACCAAG
>NW_026869728.1:600000-667500 GCF_905332965.1 Bombus pascuorum
GTTTTTGTTTTCGTTTTTGTTTTTGTTTTCGTTTTTGTTTTCGTTTTTGATTTCGTTTTTGTTTTCGTTTTTGTTTTCGTTTTTGTTTTCGTTTTTGTTTTCGTTTTTGTTTTCGTTTTTGTTTTCGTTTTTGTTTTCGTGTTTGTTTTCGTTTTTGTTTTCGTTTTTGTTTTCGTTTTTGTTTTTGTTTTCGTTTTTGTTTTTGTTTTTGTCCTTGTTTCTGTCCTTGTCTTTGTCTTAATTGGTTTTTGTTTGTACGAGACTAAGTCCAGCGGCATAATGCTCTTCGATCGCACACGACCAAGTCCAGCGGCGTGTCGCTCCTAGGGCTGTTGCGAATACTTAAAAGTCCCTACGGTCAAAATCATTGGGTTGCGACTCACCTTTACGAGTTGCTCGCTCGCTGCGCTCGCTCGGAATGTTATAGCCTTACCTAAAACCAATCCACCTTGCGTTCGTTTTTCGAAAAGACCGCGATTTTCCGATAATTTACAGACGCGCGGGATCGGTTTTGAGGTTAGGCTAGTTTTATAAGAGCGAGCGAAGCGAGCGAGAAGCTACATCAATTCCCGCGCTATAGTTATATATCAAATGTTCTTTACTAACAATTCTCACCGATCGAAAGAAAGTTTCTGATTTGATAGAAGAATAACAGATATGTTTCGCTAGGTACGCGATTCGTGCTGATCGATGTATCTCGATGATGTTGTTGTTTTTGTTTTCGTTTTTGTTTTCGTTTTTGTTTTCGTTTTTGTTTTCGTTTTTGTTTTCGTTTTTGTTTTCGTTTTTGTTTTCGTTTTTGTTTTCGTTTTTGTTTTCGTTTTTGTTTTTGTTTTTGTTTTCGTTTTTGTTTTCGTTTTTGTTTTCGTTTTTGTTTTCGTTTTTGTTTTCGTTTTTGTTTTCGTTTTTGTTTTCGTGTTTGTTTTCGTTTTTGTTTTCGTTTTTGTTTTCGTTTTTGTTTTTGTTTTCGTTTTTGTTTTTGTTTTTGTCCTTGTTTCTGTCCTTGTCTTTGTCTTAATTGGTTTTTGTTTGTACGAGACTAAGTCCAGCGGCATAATGCTCTTCGATCGCACACGACCAAGTCCAGCGGCGTGTCGCTCCTAGGGCTGTTGCGAATACTTAAAAGTCCCTACGGTCAAAATCATTGGGTTGCGACTCACCTTTACGAGTTGCTCGCTCGCTGCGCTCGCTCGGAATGTTATAGCCTTACCTAAAACCAATCCACCTTGCGTTCGTTTTTCGAAAAGACCGCGATTTTCCGATAATTTACAGACGCGCGGGATCGGTTTTGAGGTTAGGCTAGTTTTATAAGAGCGAGCGAAGCGAGCGAGAAGCTACATCAATTCCCGCGCTATAGTTATATATCAAATGTTCTTTACTAACAATTCTCACCGATCGAAAGAAAGTTTCTGATTTGATAGAAGAATAACAGATATGTTTCGCTAGGTACGCGATTCGTGCTGATCGATGTATCTCGATGATGTTGTTGTTTTCGTTTTTGTTTTCGTTTTTGTTTTCGTTTTTGTTTTCTTTTTTGTTTTCGTTTTTGTTTTCGTTTTTGTTTTCTTTTTTGTTTTCGTTTTTGTTTTCGTTTTTGTTTTCGTTTTTGTTTTCGTTTTTGTTTTCGTTTTTGTTTTCGTTTTTGTTTTCGTTTTTGTTTTCGTTTTTGTTTTCGTTTTTGTTTTTGTTTTCGTTTTTGTTTTCGTTTTCGTTTTTGTTTTCGTTTTTGTTTTCGTTTTTGTTTTCGTTTTTGATTTCGTTTTTGTTTTCGTTTTTGTTTTCGTTTTTGTTTTCGTTTTTGTTTTCGTTTTTGTTTTCGTTTTTGTTTTCGTTTTTGTTTTCGTGTTTGTTTTCGTTTTTGTTTTCGTTTTTGTTTTCGTTTTTGTTTTCGTTTTTGTTTTCGTGTTTGTTTTCGTTTTTGTTTTCGTTTTTGTTTTCGTTTTTGTTTTTGTTTTCGTTTTTGTTTTCGTTTTTGTTTTTGTTTTCCTTTTCGTTTTTGTTTGTGTTTTTGTTTTTGTCCTTGTTTCTGTCCTTGTCTTTGTCTTAATTGGTTTTTGTTTGTACGAGACTAAGTCCAGCGGCATAATGCTCTTCGATCGCACACGACCAAGTCCAGCGGCGTGTCGCTCCTAGGGCTGTTGCGAATACTTAAAAGTCCCTACGGTCAAAATCATTGGGTTGCGACTCACCTTTACGAGTTGCTCGCTCGCTGCGCTCGCTCGGAATGTTATAGCCTTACCTAAAACCAATCCACCTTGCGTTCGTTTTTCGAAAAGACCGCGATTTTCCGATAATTTACAGACGCGCGGGATCGGTTTTGAGGTTAGGCTAGTTTTATAAGAGCGAGCGAAGCGAGCGAGAAGCTACATCAATTCCCGCGCTATAGTTATATATCAAATGTTCTTTACTAACAATTCTCACCGATCGAAAGAAAGTTTCTGATTTGATAGAAGAATAACAGATATGTTTCGCTAGGTACGCGATTCGTGCTGATCGATGTATCTCGATGATGTTGTTGTTTTCGTTTTTGTTTTCGTTTTTGTTTTCGTTTTTGTTTTCGTTTTTGTTTTCGTTTTTGATTTCGTTTTTGTTTTCGTTTTTGTTTTCGTTTTTGTTTTCGTTTTTGTTTTCGTTTTTGTTTTCGTTTTTGTTTTCGTGTTTGTTTTCGTTTTTGTTTTCGTTTTTGTTTTCGTTTTTGTTTTTGTTTTCGTTTTTGTTTTTGTTTTTGTCCTTGTTTCTGTCCTTGTCTTTGTCTTAATTGGTTTTTGTTTGTACGAGACTAAGTCCAGCGGCATAATGCTCTTCGATCCCACACGACCAAGTCCAGCGGCGTGTCGCTCCTAGGGCTGTTGCGAATACTTAAAAGTCCCTACGGTCAAAATCATTGGGTTGCGACTCACCTTTACGAGTTGCTCGCTCGCTGCGCTCGCTCGGAATGTTATAGCCTTACCTAAAACCAATCCACCTTGCGTTCGTTTTTCGAAAAGACCGCGATTTTCCGATAATTTACAGACGCGCGGGATCGGTTTTGAGGTTAGGCTAGTTTTATAAGAGCGAGCGAAGCGAGCGAGAAGCTACATCAATTCCCGCGCTATAGTTATATATCAAATGTTCTTTACTAACAATTCTCACCGATCGAAAGAAAGTTTCTGATTTGATAGAAGAATAACAGATATGTTTCGCTAGGTACGCGATTCGTGCTGATCGATGTATCTCGATGATGTTGTTGTTTTCGTTTTTGTTTTCGTTTTTGTTTTCGTTTTTGTTTTCGTTTTTGTTTTCGTTTTTGATTTCGTTTTTGTTTTCGTTTTTGTTTTCGTTTTTGTTTTCGTTTTTGTTTTCGTTTTTGTTTTCGTTTTTGTTTTCGTTTTTGTTTTCGTGTTTGTTTTCGTTTTTGTTTTCGTTTTCGTTTTTGTTTTTGTTTTTGTTTTTGTTTTTGTTTTTGTTTGTGTTTTTGTTTTTGTCCTTGTTTCTGTCCTTGTCTTTGTCTTAATTGGTTTTTGTTTGTACGAGACTAAGTCCAGCGGCATAATGCTCTTCGATCCCACACGACCAAGTCCAGCGGCGTGTCGCTCCTAGGGCTGTTGCGAATACTTAAAAGTCCCTACGGTCAAAATCATTGGGTTGCGACTCACCTTTACGAGTTGCTCGCTCGCTGCGCTCGCTCGGAATGTTATAGCCTTACCTAAAACCAATCCACCTTGCGTTCGTTTTTCGAAAAGACCGCGATTTTCCGATAATTTACAGACGCGCGGGATCGGTTTTGAGGTTAGGCTAGTTTTATAAGAGCGAGCGAAGCGAGCGAGAAGCTACATCAATTCCCGCGCTATAGTTATATATCAAATGTTCTTTACTAACAATTCTCACCGATCGAAAGAAAGTTTCTGATTTGATAGAAGAATAACAGATATGTTTCGCTAGGTACGCGATTCGTGCTGATCGATGTATCTCGATGATGTTTTTGTTTTCGTTTTTGTTTTCGTTTTTGTTTTCGTTTTTGTTTTCGTTTTTGTTTTCGTTTTTGTTTTCGTTTTTGTTTTCGTTTTTGTTTTCGTTTTTGTTTTCGTTTTTGTTTTCGTGTTTGTTTTCGTTTTTGTTTTCGTTTTCGTTTTCGTTTTCGTTTTTGTTTTCTTTTTTGTTTTCGTTTTTGTTTTCGTTTTTGTTTTCGTTTTTGTTTTCGTTTTTGTTTTCGTTTTTGTTTTCGTTTTTGTTTTCGTTTTTGTTTTCGTTTTTGATTTCGTTTTTGTTTTCGTTTTTGTTTTCGTTTTTGTTTTCGTTTTTGTTTTCGTTTTTGTTTTCGTTTTTGTTTTCGTTTTTGTTTTCGTGTTTGTTTTCGTTTTTGTTTTCGTTTTTGTTTTCGTTTTTGTTTTTGTTTTCGTTTTTGTTTTTGTTTTTGTCCTTGTTTCTGTCCTTGTCTTTGTCTTAATTGGTTTTTGTTTGTACGAGACTAAGTCCAGCGGCATAATGCTCTTCGATCGCACACGACCAAGTCCAGCGGCGTGTCGCTCCTAGGGCTGTTGCGAATACTTAAAAGTCCCTACGGTCAAAATCATTGGGTTGCGACTCACCTTTACGAGTTGCTCGCTCGCTGCGCCCGCTCGGAATGTTATAGCCTTACCTAAAACCAATCCACCTTGCGTTCGTTTTTCGAAAAGACCGCGATTTTCCGATAATTTACAGACGCGCGGGATCGGTTTTGAGGTTAGGCTAGTTTTATAAGAGCGAGCGAAGCGAGCGAGAAGCTACATCAATTCCCGCGCTATAGTTATATATCAAATGTTCTTTACTAACAATTCTCACCGATCGAAAGAAAGTTTCTGATTTGATAGAAGAATAACAGATATGTTTCGCTAGGTACGCGATTCGTGCTGATCGATGTATCTCGATGATGTTGTTGTTTTCGTTTTTGTTTTCGTTTTTGTTTTCGTTTTTGTTTTCTTTTTTGTTTTCGTTTTTGTTTTCGTTTTTGTTTTCTTTTTTGTTTTCGTTTTTGTTTTCGTTTTTGTTTTCGTTTTTGTTTTCGTTTTTGTTTTCGTTTTTGTTTTCGTTTTTGTTTTCGTTTTTGTTTTCGTTTTTGTTTTCGTTTTTGTTTTTGTTTTCGTTTTTGTTTTCGTTTTTGTTTTCGTTTTTGTTTTCGTTTTTGTTTTCGTTTTTGTTTTCGTTTTTGTTTTTGTTTTCGTTTTTGTTTTCGTTTTTGTTTTTGTTTTCCTTTTCGTTTTTGTTTGTGTTTTTGTTTTCGTTTTTGTTTTCGTTTTTGTTTTCGTTTTTGTTTTCGTTTTTGTTTTCGTTTTTGTTTTCGTTTTTGTTTTCGTTTTTGTTTTCGTTTTTGTTTTCGTTTTTGTTTTTGTTTTCGTTTTTGTTTTCGTTTTTGTTTTTGTTTTCCTTTTCGTTTTTGTTTGTGTTTTTGTTTTTGTCCTTGTTTCTGTCCTTGTCTTTGTCTTAATTGGTTTTTGTTTGTACGAGACTAAGTCCAGCGGCATAATGCTCTTCGATCGCACACGACCAAGTCCAGCGGCGTGTCGCTCCTAGGGCTGTTGCGAATACTTAAAAGTCCCTACGGTCAAAATCATTGGGTTGCGACTCACCTTTACGAGTTGCTCGCTCGCTGCGCTCGCTCGGAATGTTATAGCCTTACCTAAAACCAATCCACCTTGCGTTCGTTTTTCGAAAAGACCGCGATTTTCCGATAATTTACAGACGCGCGGGATCGGTTTTGAGGTTAGGCTAGTTTTATAAGAGCGAGCGAAGCGAGCGAGAAGCTACATCAATTCCCGCGCTATAGTTATATATCAAATGTTCTTTACTAACAATTCTCACCGATCGAAAGAAAGTTTCTGATTTGATAGAAGAATAACAGATATGTTTCGCTAGGTACGCGATTCGTGCTGATCGATGTATCTCGATGATGTTTTTGTTTTCGTTTTTGTTTTCGTTTTTGTTTTCGTTTTTGTTTTCGTTTTTGTTTTCGTTTTTGTTTTCGTTTTTGTTTTCGTTTTTGTTTTCGTTTTTGTTTTCGTTTTTGTTTTCGTTTTTGTTTTCGTGTTTGTTTTCGTTTTTGTTTTCGTTTTCGTTTTCGTTTTTGTTTTCTTTTTTGTTTTCGTTTTTGTTTTCGTTTTTGTTTTCGTTTTTGTTTTCGTTTTTGTTTTCGTTTTTGTTTTCGTTTTTGTTTTCGTTTTTGTTTTCGTTTTTGATTTCGTTTTTGTTTTCGTTTTTGTTTTCGTTTTTGTTCTCGTTTTTGTTTTCGTTTTTGTTTTCGTTTTTGTTTCTTTTTTGTTTTCGTGTTTGTTTTCGTTTTTGTTTTCGTTTTTGTTTTCGTTTTTGTTTTTGTTTTCGTTTTTGTTTTTGTTTTTGTCCTTGTTTCTGTCCTTGTCTTTGTCTTAATTGGTTTTTGTTTGTACGAGACTAAGTCCAGCGGCATAATGCTCTTCGATCGCACACGACCAAGTCCAGCGGCGTGTCGCTCCTAGGGCTGTTGCGAATACTTAAAAGTCCCTACGGTCAAAATCATTGGGTTGCGACTCACCTTTACGAGTTGCTCGCTCGCTGCGCTCGCTCGGAATGTTATAGCCTTACCTAAAACCAATCCACCTTGCGTTCGTTTTTCGAAAAGACCGCGATTTTCCGATAATTTACAGACGCGCGGGATCGGTTTTGAGGTTAGGCTAGTTTTATAAGAGCGAGCGAAGCGAGCGAGAAGCTACATCAATTCCCGCGCTATAGTTATATATCAAATGTTCTTTACTAACAATTCTCACCGATCGAAAGAAAGTTTCTGATTTGATAGAAGAATAACAGATATGTTTCGCTAGGTACGCGATTCGTGCTGATCGATGTATCTCGATGATGTTGTTGTTTTCGTTTTTGTTTTCGTTTTTGTTTTCGTTTTTGTTTTCTTTTTTGTTTTCGTTTTTGTTTTCGTTTTTGTTTTCTTTTTTGTTTTCGTTTTTGTTTTCGTTTTTGTTTTCGTTTTTGTTTTCGTTTTTGTTTTCGTTTTTGTTTTCGTTTTTGTTTTCGTTTTTGTTTTCGTTTTTGTTTTCGTTTTTGTTTTTGTTTTCGTTTTTGTTTTCGTTTTTGTTTTCGTTTTTGTTTTCGTTTTTGTTTTCGTTTTTGTTTTCGTTTTTGTTTTTGTTTTCGTTTTTGTTTTCGTTTTTGTTTTTGTTTTCCTTTTCGTTTTTGTTTGTGTTTTTGTTTTCGTTTTTGTTTTCGTTTTTGTTTTCGTTTTTGTTTTCGTTTTTGTTTTCGTTTTTGTTTTCGTTTTTGTTTTCGTTTTTGTTTTCGTTTTTGTTTTCGTTTTTGTTTTCGTTTTTGTTTTCGTTTTTGTTTTTGTTTTCGTTTTTGTTTTCGTTTTTGTTTTTGTTTTCCTTTTCGTTTTTGTTTGTGTTTTTGTTTTTGTCCTTGTTTCTGTCCTTGTCTTTGTCTTAATTGGTTTTTGTTTGTACGAGACTAAGTCCAGCGGCATAATGCTCTTCGATCGCACACGACCAAGTCCAGCGGCGTGTCGCTCCTAGGGCTGTTGCGAATACTTAAAAGTCCCTACGGTCAAAATCATTGGGTTGCGACTCACCTTTACGAGTTGCTCGCTCGCTGCGCTCGCTCGGATTGTTATAGCCTTACCTAAAACCAATCCACCTTGCGTTCGTTTTTCGAAAAGACCGCGATTTTCCGATAATTTACAGACGCGCGGGATCGGTTTTGAGGTTAGGCTAGTTTTATAAGAGCGAGCGAAGCGAGCGAGAAGCTACATCAATTCCCGCGCTATAGTTATATATCAAATGTTCTTTACTAACAATTCTCACCGATCGAAAGAAAGTTTCTGATTTGATAGAAGAATAACAGATATGTTTCGCTAGGTACGCGATTCGTGCTGATCGATGTATCTCGATGATGTTTTTGTTTTCGTTTTTGTTTTCGTTTTTGTTTTCGTTTTTGTTTTCGTTTTTGTTTTCGTTTTTGTTTTCGTTTTTGTTTTCGTTTTTGTTTTCGTTTTTGTTTTCGTTTTTGTTTTCGTTTTTGTTTTCGTTTTTGTTTTCGTGTTTGTTTTCGTTTTTGTTTTCGTTTTCGTTTTCGTTTTTGTTTTCTTTTTTGTTTTCGTTTTTGTTTTCGTTTTTGTTTTCGTTTTTGTTTTCGTTTTTGTTTTCGTTTTTGTTTTCGTTTTTGTTTTCGTTTTTGTTTTCGTTTTTGATTTCGTTTTTGTTTTCGTTTTTGTTTTCGTTTTTGTTTTCGTTTTTGTTTTCGTTTTTGTTTTCGTTTTTGTTTTCGTTTTTGTTTTCGTGTTTGTTTTCGTTTTTGTTTTCGTTTTTGTTTTCGTTTTTGTTTTTGTTTTCGTTTTTGTTTTTGTTTTTGTCCTTGTTTCTGTCCTTGTCTTTGTCTTAATTGGTTTTTGTTTGTACGAGACTAAGTCCAGCGGCATAATGCTCTTCGATCGCACACGACCAAGTCCAGCGGCGTGTCGCTCCTAGGGCTGTTGCGAATACTTAAAAGTCCCTACGGTCAAAATCATTGGGTTGCGACTCACCTTTACGAGTTGCTCGCTCGCTGCGCTCGCTCGGAATGTTATAGCCTTACCTAAAACCAATCCACCTTGCGTTCGTTTTTCGAAAAGACCGCGATTTTCCGATAATTTACAGACGCGCGGGATCGGTTTTGAGGTTAGGCTAGTTTTATAAGAGCGAGCGAAGCGAGCGAGAAGCTACATCAATTCCCGCGCTATAGTTATATATCAAATGTTCTTTACTAACAATTCTCACCGATCGAAAGAAAGTTTCTGATTTGATAGAAGAATAACAGATATGTTTCGCTAGGTACGCGATTCGTGCTGATCGATGTATCTCGATGATGTTGTTGTTTTCGTTTTTGTTTTCGTTTTTGTTTTCGTTTTTGTTTTCTTTTTTGTTTTCGTTTTTGTTTTCGTTTTTGTTTTCTTTTTTGTTTTCGTTTTTGTTTTCGTTTTTGTTTTCGTTTTTGTTTTCGTTTTTGTTTTCGTTTTTGTTTTCGTTTTTGTTTTCGTTTTTGTTTTCGTTTTTGTTTTCGTTTTTGTTTTTGTTTTCGTTTTTGTTTTCGTTTTTGTTTTCGTTTTTGTTTTCGTTTTTGTTTTCGTTTTTGTTTTCGTTTTTGTTTTTGTTTTCGTTTTTGTTTTCGTTTTTGTTTTTGTTTTCCTTTTCGTTTTTGTTTGTGTTTTTGTTTTCGTTTTTGTTTTCGTTTTTGTTTTCGTTTTTGTTTTCGTTTTTGTTTTCGTTTTTGTTTTCGTTTTTGTTTTCGTGTTTGTTTTCGTTTTTGTTTTCGTTTTTGTTTTCGTTTTTGTTTTTGTTTTCGTTTTTGTTTTCGTTTTTGTTTTTGTTTTCCTTTTCGTTTTTGTTTGTGTTTTTGTTTTTGTCCTTGTTTCTGTCCTTGTCTTTGTCTTAATTGGTTTTTGTTTGTACGAGACTAAGTCCAGCGGCATAATGCTCTTCGATCGCACACGACCAAGTCCAGCGGCGTGTCGCTCCTAGGGCTGTTGCGAATACTTAAAAGTCCCTACGGTCAAAATCATTGGGTTGCGACTCACCTTTACGAGTTGCTCGCTCGCTGCGCTCGCTCGGAATGTTATAGCCTTACCTAAAACCAATCCACCTTGCGTTCGTTTTTCGAAAAGACCGCGATTTTCCGATAATTTACAGACGCGCGGGATCGGTTTTGAGGTTAGGCTAGTTTTATAAGAGCGAGCGAAGCGAGCGAGAAGCTACATCAATTCCCGCGCTATAGTTATATATCAAATGTTCTTTACTAACAATTCTCACCGATCGAAAGAAAGTTTCTGATTTGATAGAAGAATAACAGATATGTTTCGCTAGGTACGCGATTCGTGCTGATCGATGTATCTCGATGATGTTTTTGTTTTCGTTTTTGTTTTCGTTTTTGTTTTCGTTTTTGTTTTCGTTTTTGTTTTCGTTTTTGTTTTCGTTTTTGTTTTCGTTTTTGTTTTTGTTTTCGTTTTTGTTTTCGTTTTTGTTTTCGTTTTTGTTTTCGTTTTTGTTTTCGTTTTTGTTTTCGTTTTTGTTTTCGTTTTTGTTTTCGTTTTTGTTTTTGTTTTCGTTTTTGTTTTCGTTTTTGTTTTCGTTTTTGTTTTCGTTTTTGTTTTCGTTTTTGTTTTCGTTTTTGTTTTTGTTTTCGTTTTTGTTTTCGTTTTTGTTTTTGTTTTCCTTTTCGTTTTTGTTTTCGTTTTTGTTTTCGTTTTTGTTTTCGTTTTTGTTTTTGTTTTCGTTTTTGTTTTCGTTTTTGTTTTTGTTTTCCTTTTCGTTTTTGTTTGTGTTTTTGTTTTCGTTTTTGTTTTCGTTTTTGTTTTCGTTTTTGTTTTTGTTTTCCTTTTCGTTTTTGTTTGTGTTTTTGTTTTCGTTTTTGTTTTCGTTTTTGTTTTCGTTTTTGTTTTCGTTTTTGTTTTCGTTTTTGTTTTCGTTTTTGATTTCGTTTTTGTTTTCGTTTTTGTTTTCGTTTTTGTTTTCGTTTTTGTTTTCGTTTTTGTTTTCGTTTTTGTTTTTGTTTTCGTTTTTGTTTTTGTTTTTGTCCTTGTTTCTGTCCTTGTCTTTGTCTTAATTGGTTTTTGTTTGTACGAGACTAAGTCCAGCGGCATAATGCTCTTCGATCGCACACGACCAAGTCCAGCGGCGTGTCGCTCCTAGGGCTGTTGCGAATACTTAAAAGTCCCTACGGTCAAAATCATTGGGTTGCGACTCACCTTTACGAGTTGCTCGCTCGCTGCGCTCGCTCGGAATGTTATAGCCTTACCTAAAACCAATCCACCTTGCGTTCGTTTTTCGAAAAGACCGCGATTTTCCGATAATTTACAGACGCGCGGGATCGGTTTTGAGGTTAGGCTAGTTTTATAAGAGCGAGCGAAGCGAGCGAGAAGCTACATCAATTCCCGCGCTATAGTTATATATCAAATGTTCTTTACTAACAATTCTCACCGATCGAAAGAAAGTTTCTGATTTGATAGAAGAATAACAGATATGTTTCGCTAGGTACGCGATTCGTGCTGATCGATGTATCTCGATGATGTTTTTGTTTTCGTTTTTGTTTTCTTTTTTGTTTTCGTTTTTGTTTTCGTTTTTCTTTTCTTTTTTGTTTTCGTTTTTGTTTTCGTTTTTGTTTTCGTTTTTGTTTTCGTTTTTGTTTTCGTGTTTGTTTTCGTTTTTGTTTTCGTTTTTGTTTTCGTTTTTGTTTTCGTTTTCGTTTTCGTTCTTGTTTTTGTTTTTGTTTTCGTTTTTGTTTTCGTTTTTGTTTTCGTTTTCGTTTTCGTTTTTGTTTTCGTTTTTGTTTTCGTTTTTGTTTTCGTTTTTGTTTTCGTTTTTGATTTCGTTTTTGTTTTCGTTTTTGTTTTCGTTTTTGTTTTCGTTTTTGTTTTCGTTTTTGTTTTCGTTTTTGTTTTCGTGTTTGTTTTCGTTTTTGTTTTCGTTTTTGTTTTCGTTTTTGTTTTCGTTTTTGTTTTTGTTTTCGTTTTTGTTTTCGTTTTTGTTTTTGTTTTCCTTTTCGTTTTTGTTTGTGTTTGTGTTTTTGTCCTTGTTTCTGTCCTTGTCTTTGTCTTAATTGGTTTTTGTTTGTACGAGACTAAGTCCAGCGGCATAATGCTCTTCGATCGCACACGACCAAGTCCAGCGGCGTGTCGCTCCTAGGGCTGTTGCGAATACTTAAAAGTCCCTACGGTCAAAATCATTGGGTTGCGACTCACCTTTACGAGTTGCTCGCTCGCTGCGCTCGCTCGGAATGTTATAGCCTTACCTAAAACCAATCCACCTTGCGTTCGTTTTTCGAAAAGACCGCGATTTTCCGATAATTTACAGACGCGCGGGATCGGTTTTGAGGTTAGGCTAGTTTTATAAGAGCGAGCGAAGCGAGCGAGAAGCTACATCAATTCCCGCGCTATAGTTATATATCAAATGTTCTTTACTAACAATTCTCACCGATCGAAAGAAAGTTTCTGATTTGATAGAAGAATAACAGATATGTTTCGCTAGGTACGCGATTCGTGCTGATCGATGTATCTCGATGATGTTTTTGTTTTCGTTTTTGTTTTCGTTTTTGTTTTCGTTTTTGTTTTCGTTTTTGTTTTCGTTTTTGTTTTCGTTTTTGTTTTCGTTTTTGTTTTCGTTTTTGTTTTCGTTTTTGTTTTCGTTTTTGTTTTCGTGTTTGTTTTCGTTTTTGTTTTCGTTTTCGTTTTCGTTTTTGTTTTCTTTTTTGTTTTCGTTTTTGTTTTCGTTTTTGTTTTCGTTTTTGTTTTCGTTTTTGTTTTCGTTTTTGTTTTCGTTTTTGTTTTCGTTTTTGTTTTCGTTTTTGATTTCGTTTTTGTTTTCGTTTTTGTTTTCGTTTTTGTTTTCGTTTTTGTTTTCGTTTTTGTTTTCGTTTTTGTTTTCGTTTTTGTTTTCGTTTTTGTTTTCGTTTTTGTTTTCGTTTTTGTTTTCGTTTTTGTTTTTGTTTTCGTTTTTGTTTTTGTTTTTGTCCTTGTTTCTGTCCTTGTCTTTGTCTTAATTGGTTTTTGTTTGTACGAGACTAAGTCCAGCGGCATAATGCTCTTCGATCGCACACGACCAAGTCCAGCGGCGTGTCGCTCCTAGGGCTGTTGCGAATACTTAAAAGTCCCTACGGTCAAAATCATTGGGTTGCGACTCACCTTTACGAGTTGCTCGCTCGCTGCGCTCGCTCGGAATGTTATAGCCTTACCTAAAACCAATCCACCTTGCGTTCGTTTTTCGAAAAGACCGCGATTTTCCGATAATTTACAGACGCGCGGGATCGGTTTTGAGGTTAGGCTAGTTTTATAAGAGCGAGCGAAGCGAGCGAGAAGCTACATCAATTCCCGCGCTATAGTTATATATCAAATGTTCTTTACTAACAATTCTCACCGATCGAAAGAAAGTTTCTGATTTGATAGAAGAATAACAGATATGTTTCGCTAGGTACGCGATTCGTGCTGATCGATGTATCTCGATGATGTTTTTGTTTTCGTTTTTGTTTTCGTTTTTGTTTTCGTTTTTGTTTTCGTTTTTGTTTTCGTTTTTGTTTTCGTTTTTGTTTTTGTTTTCGTTTTTGTTTTCGTTTTTGTTTTCGTTTTTGTTTTCGTTTTTGTTTTCGTTTTTGTTTTCGTTTTTGTTTTTGTTTTCGTTTTTGTTTTCGTTTTTGTTTTCGTTTTTGTTTTCGTTTTTGTTTTCGTTTTTGTTTTCGTTTTTGTTTTCGTTTTTGTTTTCGTTTTTGTTTTCGTTTTTGTTTTCGTTTTTGTTTTCGTTTTTGTTTTCGTTTTTGTTTTCGTTTTTGTTTTTGTTTTCGTTTTTGTTTTCGTTTTTGTTTTCGTTTTTGTTTTCGTTTTTGTTTTCGTTTTTGTTTTCGTTTTTGTTTTTGTTTTCGTTTTTGTTTTCGTTTTTGTTTTCGTGTTTGTTTTCGTTTTTGTTTTCGTTTTTGTTTTCGTTTTTGTTTTCGTTTTCGTTTTCGTTCTTGTTTTTGTTTTTGTTTTCGTTTTTGTTTTCGTTTTTGTTTTTGTTTGTGTTTTTGTTTTCGTTTTTGTTTTCGTTTTTGTTTTCGTTTTTGTTTTTGTTTTCCTTTTCGTTTTTGTTTGTGTTTTTGTTTTCGTTTTTGTTTTCGTTTTTGTTTTCGTTTTTGTTTTCGTTTTTGTTTTCGTTTTTGTTTTCGTTTTTGTTTTCGTTTTTGATTTCGTTTTTGTTTTCGTTTTTGTTTTCGTTTTTGTTTTCGTTTTTGTTTTCGTTTTTGTTTTCGTTTTTGTTTTTGTTTTCGTTTTTGTTTTTGTTTTTGTCCTTGTTTCTGTCCTTGTCTTTGTCTTAATTGGTTTTTGTTTGTACGAGACTAAGTCCAGCGGCATAATGCTCTTCGATCGCACACGACCAAGTCCAGCGGCGTGTCGCTCCTAGGGCTGTTGCGAATACTTAAAAGTCCCTACGGTCAAAATCATTGGGTTGCGACTCACCTTTACGAGTTGCTCGCTCGCTGCGCTCGCTCGGAATGTTATAGCCTTACCTAAAACCAATCCACCTTGCGTTCGTTTTTCGAAAAGACCGCGATTTTCCGATAATTTACAGACGCGCGGGATCGGTTTTGAGGTTAGGCTAGTTTTATAAGAGCGAGCGAAGCGAGCGAGAAGCTACATCAATTCCCGCGCTATAGTTATATATCAAATGTTCTTTACTAACAATTCTCACCGATCGAAAGAAAGTTTCTGATTTGATAGAAGAATAACAGATATGTTTCGCTAGGTACGCGATTCGTGCTGATCGATGTATCTCGATGATGTTGTTGTTTTCGTTTTTGTTTTCGTTTTTGTTTTCGTTTTTGTTTTCGTTTTTGATTTCGTTTTTGTTTTCGTTTTTGTTTTCGTTTTTGTTTTCGTTTTTGTTTTCGTTTTTGTTTTCGTTTTTGTTTTCGTTTTTGTTTTCGTGTTTGTTTTCGTTTTTGTTTTCGTTTTTGTTTTCGTTTTTGTTTTTGTTTTCGTTTTTGTTTTTGTTTTTGTCCTTGTTTCTGTCCTTGTCTTTGTCTTAATTGGTTTTTGTTTGTACGAGACTAAGTCCAGCGGCATAATGCTCTTCGATCGCACACGACCAAGTCCAGCGGCGTGTCGCTCCTAGGGCTGTTGCGAATACTTAAAAGTCCCTACGGTCAAAATCATTGGGTTGCGACTCACCTTTACGAGTTGCTCGCTCGCTGCGCTCGCTCGGAATGTTATAGCCTTACCTAAAACCAATCCACCTTGCGTTCGTTTTTCGAAAAGACCGCGATTTTCCGATAATTTACAGACGCGCGGGATCGGTTTTGAGGTTAGGCTAGTTTTATAAGAGCGAGCGAAGCGAGCGAGAAGCTACATCAATTCCCGCGCTATAGTTATATATCAAATGTTCTTTACTAACAATTCTCACCGATCGAAAGAAAGTTTCTGATTTGATAGAAGAATAACAGATATGTTTCGCTAGGTACGCGATTCGTGCTGATCGATGTATCTCGATGATGTTGTTGTCTTCGTTTTTGTTTTCGTTTTTGTTTTCGTTTTTGTTTTCGTTTTTGTTTTCGTTTTTGTTTTCTTTTTTGTTTTCGTTTTTGTTTTCGTTTTTGTTTTCGTTTTTGTTTTCGTTTTTGTTTTCGTTTTTGTTTTCGTTTTTGTTTTCGTTTTTGTTTTCGTTTTTGTTTTCGTTTTTGATTTCGTTTTTGTTTTCGTTTTTGTTTTCGTTTTTGTTTTCGTTTTTGTTTTCGTTTTTGTTTTCGTTTTTGTTTTCTTTTTTGTTTTCGTTTTTGTTTTCGTTTTTGCTTTCGTTTTTGTTTTCGTTTTTGTTTTCGTTTTTGTTTTCGTTTTTGTTTTCGTTTTTGTTTTCGTTTTTGTTTTCGTTTTTGTTTTCGTTTTTGTTTTCGTTTTTGTTTTCGTTTTTGTTTTCGTTTTTGTTTTCGTTTTTGTTTTCGTTTTTGTTTTCGTTTTTGTTTTCGTGTTTGTTTTCGTTTTTGTTTTCGTTTTTGTTTTCGTTTTTGTTTTTGTTTTCGTTTTTGTTTTTGTTTTTGTCCTTGTTTCTGTCCTTGTCTTTGTCTTAATTGGTTTTTGTTTGTACGAGACTAAGTCCAGCGGCATAATGCTCTTCGTTCGCACACGACCAAGTCCAGCGGCGTGTCGCTCCTAGGGCTGTTGCGAATACTTAAAAGTCCCTACGGTCAAAATCATTGGGTTGCGACTCACCTTTACGAGTTGCTCGCTCGCTGCGCTCGCTCGGAATGGTATAGCCTTACCTAAAACCAATCCACCTTGCGTTCGTTTTTCGAAAAGACCGCGATTTTCCGATAATTTACAGACGCGCGGGATCGGTTTTGAGGTTAGGCTAGTTTTATAAGAGCGAGCGAAGCGAGCGAGAAGCTACATCAATTCCCGCGCTATAGTTATATATCAAATGTTCTTTACTAACAATTCTCACCGATCGAAAGAAAGTTTCTGATTTGATAGAAGAATAACAGATATGTTTCGCTAGGTACGCGATTCGTGCTGATCGATGTATCTCGATGATGTTGTTGTTTTCGTTTTTGTTTTCGTTTTTGTTTTCGTTTTTGTTTTCGTTTTTCTTTTCGTGTTTGTTTTCGTTTTTGTTTTCGTTTTTGTTTTCTTTTTTGTTTTCGTTTTTGTTTTCGTTTTTGTTTTCTTTTTTGTTTTCGTTTTTGTTTTCGTTTTTGTTTTCGTTTTTGTTTTCGTTTTTGTTTTCGTTTTTGTTTTCGTTTTTGTTTTCGTTTTTGTTTTCGTTTTTGTTTTCGTTTTTGTTTTTGTTTTCGTTTTTGTTTTCGTTTTTGTTTTCGTTTTTGTTTTCGTTTTTGTTTTCGTTTTTGTTTTCGTTTTTGTTTTCGTTTTTGTTTTCGTTTTTGTTTTTGTTTTCGTTTTTGTTTTCGTTTTTGTTTTTGTTTTCCTTTTCGTTTTTGTTTGTGTTTTTGTTTTCGTTTTTGTTTTCGTTTTTGTTTTCGTTTTTGTTTTCGTTTTTGTTTTCGTTTTTGTTTTCGTTTTTGTTTTCGTGTTTGTTTTCGTTTTTGTTTTCGTTTTTGTTTTCGTTTTTGTTTTTGTTTTCGTTTTTGTTTTCGTTTTTGTTTTTGTTTTCCTTTTCGTTTTTGTTTGTGTTTTTGTTTTTGTCCTTGTTTCTGTCCTTGTCTTTGTCTTAATTGGTTTTTGTTTGTACGAGACTAAGTCCAGCGGCATAATGCTCTTCGATCGCACACGACCAAGTCCAGCGGCGTGTCGCTCCTAGGGCTGTTGCGAATACTTAAAAGTCCCTACGGTCAAAATCATTGGGTTGCGACTCACCTTTACGAGTTGCTCGCTCGCTGCGCTCGCTCGGAATGTTATAGCCTTACCTAAAACCAATCCACCTTGCGTTCGTTTTTCGAAAAGACCGCGATTTTCCGATAATTTACAGACGCGCGGGATCGGTTTTGAGGTTAGGCTAGTTTTATAAGAGCGAGCGAAGCGAGCGAGAAGCTACATCAATTCCCGCGCTATAGTTATATATCAAATGTTCTTTACTAACAATTCTCACCGATCGAAAGAAAGTTTCTGATTTGATAGAAGAATAACAGATATGTTTCGCTAGGTACGCGATTCGTGCTGATCGATGTATCTCGATGATGTTTTTGTTTTCGTTTTTGTTTTCGTTTTTGTTTTCGTTTTTGTTTTCGTTTTTGTTTTCGTTTTTGTTTTCGTTTTTGTTTTCGTTTTTGTTTTCGTTTTTGTTTTCGTTTTTGTTTTCGTTTTTGTTTTCGTGTTTGTTTTCGTTTTTGTTTTCGTTTTCGTTTTCGTTTTTGTTTTCTTTTTTGTTTTCGTTTTTGTTTTCGTTTTTGTTTTCGTTTTTGTTTTCGTTTTTGTTTTCGTTTTTGTTTTCGTTTTTGTTTTCGTTTTTGATTTCGTTTTTGTTTTCGTTTTTGTTTTCGTTTTTGTTTTCGTTTTTGTTTTCGTTTTTGTTTTCGTTTTTGTTTTCGTTTTTGTTTTCGTTTTTGTTTTCGTGTTTGTTTTCGTTTTTGTTTTCGTTTTTGTTTTCGTTTTTGTTTTTGTTTTCGTTTTTGTTTTTGTTTTTGTCCTTGTTTCTGTCCTTGTCTTTGTCTTAATTGGTTTTTGTTTGTACGAGACTAAGTCCAGCGGCATAATGCTCTTCGATCGCACACGACCAAGTCCAGCGGCGTGTCGCTCCTAGGGCTGTTGCGAATACTTAAAAGTCCCTACGGTCAAAATCATTGGGTTGCGACTCACCTTTACGAGTTGCTCGCTCGCTGCGCTCGCTCGGAATGTTATAGCCTTACCTAAAACCAATCCACCTTGCGATCGTTTTTCGAAAAGACCGCGATTTTCCGATAATTTACAGACGCGCGGGATCGGTTTTGAGGTTAGGCTAGTTTTATAAGAGCGAGCGAAGCGAGCGAGAAGCTACATCAATTCCCGCGCTATAGTTATATATCAAATGTTCTTTACTAACAATTCTCACCGATCGAAAGAAAGTTTCTGATTTGATAGAAGAATAACAGATATGTTTCGCTAGGTACGCGATTCGTGCTGATCGATGTATCTCGATGATGTTGGTGTTTTCGTTTTTGTTTTCGTTTTTGTTTTCGTTTTTGTTTTCGTTTTTGATTTCGTTTTTGTTTTCGTTTTTGTTTTCGTTTTTGTTTTCGTTTTTGTTTTCGTTTTTGTTTTCGTTTTTGTTTTCGTTTTTGTTTTCGTGTTTGTTTTCGTTTTTGTTTTCGTTTTTGTTTTCGTTTTTGTTTTTGTTTTCGTTTTTGTTTTTGTTTTTGTCCTTGTTTCTGTCCTTGTCTTTGTCTTAATTGGTTTTTGTTTGTACGAGACTAAGTCCAGCGGCATAATGCTCTTCGATCGCACACGACCAAGTCCAGCGGCGTGTCGCTCCTAGGGCTGTTGCGAATACTTAAAAGTCCCTACGGTCAAAATCATTGGGTTGCGACTCACCTTTACGAGTTGCTCGCTCGCTGCGCTCGCTCGGAATGTTATAGCCTTACCTAAAACCAATCCACCTTGCGTTCGTTTTTCGAAAAGACCGCGATTTTCCGATAATTTACAGACGCGCGGGATCGGTTTTGAGGTTAGGCTAGTTTTATAAGAGCGAGCGAAGCGAGCGAGAAGCTACATCAATTCCCGCGCTATAGTTATATATCAAATGTTCTTTACTAACAATTCTCACCGATCGAAAGAAAGTTTCTGATTTGATAGAAGAATAACAGATATGTTTCGCTAGGTACGCGATTCGTGCTGATCGATGAATCTCGATGATGTTTTTGTTTTCGTTTTTGTTTTCGTTTTTGTTTTCGTTTTTGTTTTCGTTTTTCTTTTCGTGTTTGTTTTCGTTTTTGTTTTCGTTTTTGTTTTCTTTTTTGTTTTCGTTTTTGTTTTCGTTTTTGTTTTCTTTTTTGTTTTCGTTTTTGTTTTCGTTTTTGTTTTCGTTTTTGTTTTCGTTTTTGTTTTCGTTTTTGTTTTCGTTTTTGTTTTCGTTTTTGTTTTCGTTTTTGTTTTCGTTTTTGTTTTCGTTTTTGTTTTCGTTTTTGTTTTCGTTTTTGTTTTCGTTTTTGTTTTCGTTTTTGTTTTCGTTTTTGTTTTTGTTTTCGTTTTTGTTTTCGTTTTTGTTTTCGTTTTTGTTTTCGTTTTTGTTTTCGTTTTTGTTTTCGTTTTTGTTTTCGTTTTTGTTTTTGTTTTCGTTTTTGTTTTCGTTTTTGTTTTTGTTTTCCTTTTCGTTTTTGTTTGTGTTTTTGTTTTTGTCCTTGTTTCTGTCCTTGTCTTTGTCTTAATTGGTTTTTGTTTGTACGAGACTAAGTCCAGCGGCATAATGCTCTTCGATCGCACACGACCAAGTCCAGCGGCGTGTCGCTCCTAGGGCTGTTGCGAATACTTAAAAGTCCCTACGGTCAAAATCATTGGGTTGCGACTCACCTTTACGAGTTGCTCGCTCGCTGCGCTCGCTCGGAATGTTATAGCCTTACCTAAAACCAATCCACCTTGCGTTCGTTTTTCGAAAAGACCGCGATTTTCCGATAATTTACAGACGCGCGGGATCGGTTTTGAGGTTAGGCTAGTTTTATAAGAGCGAGCGAAGCGAGCGAGAAGCTACATCAATTCCCGCGCTATAGTTATATATCAAATGTTCTTTACTAACAATTCTCACCGATCGAAAGAAAGTTTCTGATTTGATAGAAGAATAACAGATATGTTTCGCTAGGTACGCGATTCGTGCTGATCGATGTATCTCGATGATGTTTTTGTTTTCGTTTTTGTTTTCGTTTTTGTTTTCGTTTTTGTTTTCGTTTTTGTTTTCGTTTTTGTTTTCGTTTTTGTTTTCGTTTTTGTTTTCGTTTTTGTTTTCGTTTTTGTTTTCGTTTTTGTTTTCGTGTTTGTTTTCGTTTTTGTTTTCGTTTTCGTTTTCGTTTTTGTTTTCTTTTTTGTTTTCGTTTTTGTTTTCGTTTTTGTTTTCGTTTTTGTTTTCGTTTTTGTTTTCGTTTTTGTTTTCGTTTTTGTTTTCGTTTTTGTTTTCGTTTTTGTTTTCGTTTTTGATTTCGTTTTTGTTTTCGTTTTTGTTTTCGTTTTTGTTTTCGTTTTTGTTTTCGTTTTTGTTTTCGTTTTTGTTTTCGTTTTTGTTTTCGTTTTTGTTTTCGTGTTTGTTTTCGTTTTTGTTTTCGTTTTTGTTTTCGTTTTTGTTTTTGTTTTCGTTTTTGTTTTTGTTTTTGTCCTTGTTTCTGTCCTTGTCTTTGTCTTAATTGGTTTTTGTTTGTACGAGACTAAGTCCAGCGGCATAATGCTCTTCGATCGCACACGACCAAGTCCAGCGGCGTGTCGCTCCTAGGGCTGTTGCGAATACTTAAAAGTCCCTACGGTCAAAATCATTGGGTTGCGACTCACCTTTACGAGTTGCTCGCTCGCTGCGCTCGCTCGGAATGTTATAGCCTTACCTAAAACCAATCCACCTTGCGTTCGTTTTTCGAAAAGACCGCGATTTTCCGATAATTTACAGACGCGCGGGATCGGTTTTGAGGTTAGGCTAGTTTTATAAGAGCGAGCGAAGCGAGCGAGAAGCTACATCAATTCCCGCGCTATAGTTATATATCAAATGTTCTTTACTAACAATTCTCACCGATCGAAAGAAAGTTTCTGATTTGATAGAAGAATAACAGATATGTTTCGCTAGGTACGCGATTCGTGCTGATCGATGTATCTCGATGATGTTGGTGTTTTCGTTTTTGTTTTCGTTTTTGTTTTCGTTTTTGTTTTCGTTTTTGATTTCGTTTTTGTTTTCGTTTTTGTTTTCGTTTTTGTTTTCGTTTTTGTTTTCGTTTTTGTTTTCGTTTTTGTTTTCGTTTTTGTTTTCGTGTTTGTTTTCGTTTTTGTTTTCGTTTTTGTTTTCGTTTTTGTTTTTGTTTTCGTTTTTGTTTTTGTTTTTGTCCTTGTTTCTGTCCTTGTCTTTGTCTTAATTGGTTTTTGTTTGTACGAGACTAAGTCCAGCGGCATAATGCTCTTCGATCGCACACGACCAAGTCCAGCGGCGTGTCGCTCCTAGGGCTGTTGCGAATACTTAAAAGTCCCTACGGTCAAAATCATTGGGTTGCGACTCACCTTTACGAGTTGCTCGCTCGCTGCGCTCGCTCGGAATGTTATAGCCTTACCTAAAACCAATCCACCTTGCGTTCGTTTTTCGAAAAGACCGCGATTTTCCGATAATTTACAGACGCGCGGGATCGGTTTTGAGGTTAGGCTAGTTTTATAAGAGCGAGCGAAGCGAGCGAGAAGCTACATCAATTCCCGCGCTATAGTTATATATCAAATGTTCTTTACTAACAATTCTCACCGATCGAAAGAAAGTTTCTGATTTGATAGAAGAATAACAGATATGTTTCGCTAGGTACGCGATTCGTGCTGATCGATGTATCTCGATGATGTTGGTGTTTTCGTTTTTGTTTTCGTTTTTGTTTTCGTTTTTGTTTTCGTTTTTGATTTCGTTTTTGTTTTCGTTTTTGTTTTCGTTTTTGTTTTCGTTTTTGTTTTCGTTTTTGTTTTCGTTTTTGTTTTCGTTTTTGTTTTCGTGTTTGTTTTCGTTTTTGTTTTCGTTTTTGTTTTCGTTTTTGTTTTTGTTTTCGTTTTTGTTTTTGTTTTTGTCCTTGTTTCTGTCCTTGTCTTTGTCTTAATTGGTTTTTGTTTGTACGAGACTAAGTCCAGCGGCATAATGCTCTTCGATCGCACACGACCAAGTCCAGCGGCGTGTCGCTCCTAGGGCTGTTGCGAATACTTAAAAGTCCCTACGGTCAAAATCATTGGGTTGCGACTCACCTTTACGAGTTGCTCGCTCGCTGCGCTCGCTCGGAATGTTATAGCCTTACCTAAAACCAATCCACCTTGCGTTCGTTTTTCGAAAAGACCGCGATTTTCCGATAATTTACAGACGCGCGGGATCGGTTTTGAGGTTAGGCTAGTTTTATAAGAGCGAGCGAAGCGAGCGAGAAGCTACATCAATTCCCGCGCTATAGTTATATATCAAATGTTCTTTACTAACAATTCTCACCGATCGAAAGAAAGTTTCTGATTTGATAGAAGAATAACAGATATGTTTCGCTAGGTACGCGATTCGTGCTGATCGATGAATCTCGATGATGTTTTTGTTTTCGTTTTTGTTTTCGTTTTTGTTTTCGTTTTTGTTTTCGTTTTTCTTTTCGTGTTTGTTTTCGTTTTTGTTTTCGTTTTTGTTTTCTTTTTTGTTTTCGTTTTTGTTTTCGTTTTTGTTTTCTTTTTTGTTTTCGTTTTTGTTTTCGTTTTTGTTTTCGTTTTTGTTTTCGTTTTTGTTTTCGTTTTTGTTTTCGTTTTTGTTTTCGTTTTTGTTTTCGTTTTTGTTTTCGTTTTTGTTTTCGTTTTTGTTTTCGTTTTTGTTTTCGTTTTTGTTTTCGTTTTTGTTTTCGTTTTTGTTTTCGTTTTTGTTTTTGTTTTCGTTTTTGTTTTCGTTTTTGTTTTCGTTTTTGTTTTCGTTTTTGTTTTCGTTTTTGTTTTCGTTTTTGTTTTCGTTTTTGTTTTCGTTTTTGTTTTCGTTTTCGTTTTTGTTTTCGTTTTTGTTTTCGTGTTTGTTTTCGTTTTTGTTTTCGTTTTTGTTTTCGTTTTTGTTTTTGTTTTCGTTTTTGTTTTCGTTTTTGTTTTTGTTTTCCTTTTCGTTTTTGTTTGTGTTTTTGTTTTTGTCCTTGTTTCTGTCCTTGTCTTTGTCTTAATTGGTTTTTGTTTGTACGAGACTAAGTCCAGCGGCATAATGCTCTTCGATCGCACACGACCAAGTCCAGCGGCGTGTCGCTCCTAGGGCTGTTGCGAATACTTAAAAGTCCCTACGGTCAAAATCATTGGGTTGCGACTCACCTTTACGAGTTGCTCGCTCGCTGCGCTCGCTCGGAATGTTATAGCCTTACCTAAAACCAATCCACCTTGCGTTCGTTTTTCGAAAAGACCGCGATTTTCCGATAATTTACAGACGCGCGGGATCGGTTTTGAGGTTAGGCTAGTTTTATAAGAGCGAGCGAAGCGAGCGAGAAGCTACATCAATTCCCGCCCTATAGTTATATATCAAATGTTCTTTACTAACAATTCTCACCGATCGAAAGAAAGTTTCTGATTTGATAGAAGAATAACAGATATGTTTCGCTAGGTACGCGATTCGTGCTGATCGATGTATCTCGATGATGTTTTTGTTTTCGTTTTTGTTTTCGTTTTTGTTTTCGTTTTTGTTTTCGTTTTTGTTTTCGTTTTTGTTTTCGTTTTTGTTTTCGTTTTTGTTTTCGTTTTTGTTTTCGTTTTTGTTTTCGTGTTTGTTTTCGTTTTTGTTTTCGTTTTCGTTTTCGTTTTTGTTTTCTTTTTTGTTTTCGTTTTTGTTTTCGTTTTTGTTTTCGTTTTTGTTTTCGTTTTTGTTTTCGTTTTTGTTTTCGTTTTTGTTTTCGTTTTTGTTTTCGTTTTTGTTTTCGTTTTTGATTTCGTTTTTGTTTTCGTTTTTGTTTTCGTTTTTGTTTTCGTTTTTGTTTTCGTTTTTGTTTTCGTTTTTGTTTTCGTTTTTGTTTTCGTGTTTGTTTTCGTTTTTGTTTTCGTTTTTGTTTTCGTTTTTGTTTTTGTTTTCGTTTTTGTTTTTGTTTTTGTCCTTGTTTCTGTCCTTGTCTTTGTCTTAATTGGTTTTTGTTTGTACGAGACTAAGTCCAGCGGCATAATGCTCTTCGATCGCACACGACCAAGTCCAGCGGCGTGTCGCTCCTAGGGCTGTTGCGAATACGTAAAAGTCCCTACGGTCAAAATCATTGGGTTGCGACTCACCTTTACGAGTTGCTCGCTCGCTGCGCTCGCTCGGAATGTTATAGCCTTACCTAAAACCAATCCACCTTGCGTTCGTTTTTCGAAAAGACCGCGATTTTCCGATAATTTACAGACGCGCGGGATCGGTTTTGAGGTTAGGCTAGTTTTATAAGAGCGAGCGAAGCGAGCGAGAAGCTACATCAATTCCCGCGCTATAGTTATATATCAAATGTTCTTTACTAACAATTCTCACCGATCGAAAGAAAGTTTCTGATTTGATAGAAGAATAACAGATATGTTTCGCTAGGTACGCGATTCGTGCTGATCGATGTATCTCGATGATGTTTTTGTTTTCGTTTTTGTTTTCGTTTTTGTTTTCGTTTTTGTTTTCGTTTTTCTTTTCGTGTTTGTTTTCGTTTTTGTTTTCGTTTTTGTTTTCTTTTTTGTTTTCGTTTTTGTTTTCGTTTTTGTTTTCTTTTTTGTTTTCGTTTTTGTTTTCGTTTTTGTTTTCGTTTTTGTTTTCGTTTTTGTTTTCGTTTTTGTTTTCGTTTTTGTTTTCGTTTTTGTTTTCGTTTTTGTTTTCGTTTTTGTTTTTGTTTTCGTTTTTGTTTTCGTTTTTGTTTTCGTTTTTGTTTTCGTTTTTGTTTTCGTTTTTGTTTTCGTTTTTGTTTTTGTTTTTGTTTTCGTTTTTGTTTTCGTTTTTGTTTTTGTTTTCCTTTTCGTTTTTGTTTGTGTTTTTGTTTTCGTTTTTGTTTTCGTTTTTGTTTTCGTTTTTGTTTTCGTTTTTGTTTTCGTTTTTGTTTTCGTTTTTGTTTTCGTGTTTGTTTTCGTTTTTGTTTTCGTTTTTGTTTTCGTTTTTGTTTTCGTTTTTGTTTTCGTTTTTGTTTTCGTTTTTGTTTTCGTTTTTGATTTCATTTTTGTTTTCGTTTTTGTTTTCGTTTTTGTTTTCGTTTTTGTTTTCGTTTTTGTTTTCGTTTTTGTTTTCGTTTTTGTTTTCGTGTTTGTTTTCGTTTTTGTTTTCGTTTTTGTTTTCGTTTTTGTTTTTGTTTTCGTTTTTGTTTTCGTTTTTGTTTTTGTTTTCCTTTTCGTTTTTGTTTTCGTTTTTGTTTTCGTTTTTGTTTTCGTTTTTGTTTTCGTTTTTGTTTTCGTTTTTGTTTTCGTTTTCGTTTTCGTTTTTGTTTTCGTTTTTGTTTTTGTTTTCCTTTTCGTTTTTGTTTGTGTTTTTGTTTTCGTTTTTGTTTTCGTTTTTGTTTTCGTTTTTGTTTTCGTTTTTGTTTTCGTTTTTGTTTTCGTTTTTGTTTTCGTGTTTGTTTTCGTTTTTGTTTTCGTTTTTGTTTTCGTTTTTGTTTTCGTTTTTGTTTTCGTGTTTGTTTTCGTTTTTGTTTTCGTTTTTGTTTTCGTTTTTGTTTTCGTTTTTGTTTTCGTGTTTGTTTTCGTTTTTGTTTTCGTTTTCGTTTTCGTTTTTGTTTTCTTTTTTGTTTTCGTTTTTGTTTTCGTTTTTGTTTTCGTTTTTGTTTTCGTTTTTGTTTTCGTTTTTGTTTTCGTTTTTGTTTTCGTTTTTGTTTTCGTTTTTGATTTCGTTTTTGTTTTCGTTTTTGTTTTCGTTTTTGTTTTCGTTTTTGTTTTCGTTTTTGTTTTCGTTTTTGTTTTCGTTTTTGTTTTCGTGTTTGTTTTTGTTTTCGTTTTTGTTTTCGTTTTTGTTTTCGTTTTTGTTTTCGTTTTTGTTTTCGTTTTTGATTTCGTTTTTGTTTTCGTTTTTGTTTTCGTTTTTGTTTTCGTTTTTGTTTTCGTTTTTGTTTTCGTTTTTGTTTTCGTTTTTGTTTTCGTGTTTGTTTTCGTTTTTGTTTTCGTTTTTGTTTTCGTTTTTGTTTTCGTTTTTGTTTTCGTGTTTGTTTTCGTTTTTGTTTTCGTTTTCGTTTTTGTTTTCTTTTTTGTTTTCGTTTTTGTTTTCGTTTTTGTTTTCGTTTTTGTTTTCGTTTTTGTTTTCGTTTTTGTTTTCGTTTTTGTTTTCGTTTTTGTTTTCGTTTTTGTTTTCGTTTTTGATTTCGTTTTTGTTTTCGTTTTTGTTTTCGTTTTTGTTTTCGTTTTTGTTTTCGTTTTTGTTTTCGTTTTTGTTTTCGTTTTTGTTTTCGTGTTTGTTTTTGTTTTCGTTTTTGTTTTCGTTTTTGTTTTCGTTTTTGTTTTCGTTTTTGTTTTCGTTTTTGTTTTCGTTTTTGTTTTCGTTTTTGTTTTCGTTTTTGTTTTCGTTTTTGTTTTCGTTTTTGTTTTCGTTTTTGTTTTTGTTTTCGTTTTTGTTTTCGTTTTTGTTTTCGTTTTTGTTTTCGTTTTTGTTTTCGTTTTTGTTTTCGTTTTTGTTTTTGTTTTCGTTTTTGTTTTCGTTTTTGTTTTTGTTTTCCTTTTCGTTTTTGTTTGTGTTTTTGTTTTCGTTTTTGTTTTCGTTTTTGTTTTCGTTTTTGTTTTCGTTTTTGTTTTCGTTTTTGTTTTCGTTTTTGTTTTCGTGTTTGTTTTCGTTTTTGTTTTCGTTTTCGTTTTCGTGTTTGTTTTCGTGTTTGTTTTCGTTTTTGTTTTCGTTTTTGTTTTCGTTTTTGTTTTCGTTTTTGTTTTCGTTTTTGTTTTCGTGTTTGTTTTCGTTTTTGTTTTCGTTTTCGTTTTCGTTTTTGTTTTCTTTTTTGTTTTCGTTTTTGTTTTCGTTTTTGTTTTCGTTTTTGTTTTCGTTTTTGTTTTCGTTTTTGTTTTCGTTTTTGTTTTCGTTTTTGTTTTCGTTTTTGATTTCGTTTTTGTTTTCGTTTTTGTTTTCGTTTTTGTTTTCGTTTTTGTTTTCGTTTTTGTTTTCGTTTTTGTTTTCGTTTTTGTTTTCGTGTTTGTTTTCGTTTTTGTTTTCGTTTTTGTTTTCGTTTTTGTTTTTGTTTTCGTTTTTGTTTTTGTTTTTGTCCTTGTTTCTGTCCTTGTCTTTGTCTTAATTGGTTTTTGTTTGTACGAGACTAAGTCCAGCGGCATAATGCTCTTCGATCGCACACGACCAAGTCCAGCGGCGTGTCGCTCCTAGGGCTGTTGCGAATACTTAAAAGTCCCTACGGTCAAAATCATTGGGTTGCGACTCACCTTTACGAGTTGCTCGCTCGCTGCGCTCGCTCGGAATGTTATAGCCTTACCTAAAACCAATCCACCTTGCGTTCGTTTTTCGAAAAGACCGCGATTTTCCGATAATTTACAGACGCGCGGGATCGGTTTTGAGGTTAGGCTAGTTTTATAAGAGCGAGCGAAGCGAGCGAGAAGCTACATCAATTCCCGCGCTATAGTTATATATCAAATGTTCTTTACTAACAATTCTCACCGATCGAAAGAAAGTTTCTGATTTGATAGAAGAATAACAGATATGTTTCGCTAGGTACGCGATTCGTGCTGATCGATGTATCTCGATGATGTTTTTGTTTTCGTTTTTGTTTTCGTTTTTGTTTTTGTTTTTGTCCTTGTTTCTGTCCTTGTCTTTGTCTTAATTGGTTTTTGTTTGTACGAGACTAAGTCCAGCGGCATAATGCTCTTCGATCGCACACGACCAAGTCCAGCGGCGTGTCGCTCCTAGGGCTGTTGCGAATACTTAAAAGTCCCTACGGTCAAAATCATTGGGTTGCGACTCACCTTTACGAGTTGCTCGCTCGCTGCGCTCGCTCGGAATGTTATAGCCTTACCTAAAACCAATCCACCTTGCGTTCGTTTTTCGAAAAGACCGCGATTTTCCGATAATTTACAGACGCGCGGGATCGGTTTTGAGGTTAGGCTAGTTTTATAAGAGCGAGCGAAGCGAGCGAGAAGCTACATCAATTCCCGCGCTATAGTTATATATCAAATGTTCTTTACTAACAATTCTCACCGATCGAAAGAAAGTTTCTGATTTGATAGAAGAATAACAGATATGTTTCGCTAGGTACGCGATTCGTGCTGATCGATGTATCTCGATGATGTTTTTGTTTTCGTTTTTGTTTTCGTTTTTGTTTTCGTTTTTGTTTTCGTTTTTCTTTTCGTGTTTGTTTTCGTTTTTGTTTTCGTTTTTGTTTTCTTTTTTGTTTTCGTTTTTGTTTTCGTTTTTGTTTTCTTTTTTGTTTTCGTTTTTGTTTTCGTTTTTGTTTTCGTTTTTGTTTTCGTTTTTGTTTTCGTTTTTGTTTTCGTTTTTGTTTTCGTTTTTGTTTTCGTTTTTGTTTTCGTTTTTGTTTTTGTTTTCGTTTTTGTTTTCGTTTTTGTTTTCGTTTTTGTTTTCGTTTTTGTTTTCGTTTTTGTTTTCGTTTTTGTTTTTGTTTTCGTTTTTGTTTTCGTTTTTGTTTTTGTTTTCCTTTTCGTTTTTGTTTGTGTTTTTGTTTTCGTTTTTGTTTTCGTTTTTGTTTTCGTTTTTGTTTTCGTTTTTGTTTTCGTTTTTGTTTTCGTTTTTGTTTTCGTGTTTGTTTTCGTTTTTGTTTTCGTTTTTGTTTTCGTTTTTGTTTTCGTTTTTGTTTTCGTTTTTGTTTTCGTTTTTGTTTTCGTTTTTGATTTCGTTTTTGTTTTCGTTTTTGTTTTCGTTTTTGTTTTCGTTTTTGTTTTCGTTTTTGTTTTCGTTTTTGTTTTCGTTTTTGTTTTCGTGTTTGTTTTCGTTTTTGTTTTCGTTTTTGTTTTCGTTTTTGTTTTTGTTTTCGTTTTTGTTTTCGTTTTTGTTTTTGTTTTCCTTTTCGTTTTTGTTTTCGTTTTTGTTTTCGTTTTTGTTTTCGTTTTTGTTTTCGTTTTTGTTTTCGTTTTTGTTTTCGTTTTCGTTTTCGTTTTTGTTTTCGTTTTTGTTTTTGTTTTCCTTTTCGTTTTTGTTTGTGTTTTTGTTTTCGTTTTTGTTTTCGTTTTTGTTTTCGTTTTTGTTTTCGTTTTTGTTTTCGTTTTTGTTTTCGTTTTTGTTTTCGTGTTTGTTTTCGTTTTTGTTTTCGTTTTTGTTTTCGTTTTTGTTTTCGTGTTTGTTTTCGTTTTTGTTTTCGTTTTTGTTTTCGTTTTTGTTTTCGTTTTTGTTTTCGTGTTTGTTTTCGTTTTTGTTTTCGTTTTCGTTTTCGTTTTTGTTTTCTTTTTTGTTTTCGTTTTTGTTTTCGTTTTTGTTTTCGTTTTTGTTTTCGTTTTTGTTTTCGTTTTTGTTTTCGTTTTTGTTTTCGTTTTTGTTTTCGTTTTTGATTTCGTTTTTGTTTTCGTTTTTGTTTTCGTTTTTGTTTTCGTTTTTGTTTTCGTTTTTGTTTTCGTTTTTGTTTTCGTTTTTGTTTTCGTGTTTGTTTTTGTTTTCGTTTTTGTTTTCGTTTTTGTTTTCGTTTTTGTTTTCGTTTTTGTTTTCGTTTTTGATTTCGTTTTTGTTTTCGTTTTTGTTTTCGTTTTTGTTTTCGTTTTTGTTTTCGTTTTTGTTTTCGTTTTTGTTTTCGTTTTTGTTTTCGTGTTTGTTTTCGTTTTTGTTTTCGTTTTTGTTTTCGTTTTTGTTTTCGTTTTTGTTTTCGTGTTTGTTTTCGTTTTTGTTTTCGTTTTCGTTTTCGTTTTTGTTTTCTTTTTTGTTTTCGTTTTTGTTTTCGTTTTTGTTTTCGTTTTTGTTTTCGTTTTTGTTTTCGTTTTTGTTTTCGTTTTTGTTTTCGTTTTTGTTTTCGTTTTTGTTTTCGTTTTTGATTTCGTTTTTGTTTTCGTTTTTGTTTTCGTTTTTGTTTTCGTTTTTGTTTTCGTTTTTGTTTTCGTTTTTGTTTTCGTTTTTGTTTTCGTGTTTGTTTTTGTTTTCGTTTTTGTTTTCGTTTTTGTTTTCGTTTTTGTTTTCGTTTTTGTTTTCGTTTTTGTTTTCGTTTTTGTTTTCGTTTTTGTTTTCGTTTTTGTTTTCGTTTTTGTTTTCGTTTTTGTTTTCGTTTTTGTTTTTGTTTTCGTTTTTGTTTTCGTTTTTGTTTTCGTTTTTGTTTTCGTTTTTGTTTTCGTTTTTGTTTTCGTTTTTGTTTTTGTTTTCGTTTTTGTTTTCGTTTTTGTTTTTGTTTTCCTTTTCGTTTTTGTTTGTGTTTTTGTTTTCGTTTTTGTTTTCGTTTTTGTTTTCGTTTTTGTTTTCGTTTTTGTTTTCGTTTTTGTTTTCGTTTTTGTTTTCGTGTTTGTTTTCGTTTTTGTTTTCGTTTTCGTTTTCGTTTTTGTTTTCGTTTTTGTTTTCGTTTTTGTTTTCGTTTTTGTTTTCGTTTTTGTTTTCGTTTTTGTTTTCGTTTTTGTTTTCGTGTTTGTTTTCGTTTTTGTTTTCGTTTTCGTTTTCGTTTTTGTTTTCTTTTTTGTTTTCGTTTTTGTTTTCGTTTTTGTTTTCGTTTTTGTTTTCGTTTTTGTTTTCGTTTTTGTTTTCGTTTTTGTTTTCGTTTTTGTTTTCGTTTTTGATTTCGTTTTTGTTTTCGTTTTTGTTTTCGTTTTTGTTTTCGTTTTTGTTTTCGTTTTTGTTTTCGTTTTTGTTTTCGTTTTTGTTTTCGTGTTTGTTTTCGTTTTTGTTTTCGTTTTTGTTTTCGTTTTTGTTTTTGTTTTCGTTTTTGTTTTTGTTTTTGTCCTTGTTTCTGTCCTTGTCTTTGTCTTAATTGGTTTTTGTTTGTACGAGACTAAGTCCAGCGGCATAATGCTCTTCGATCGCACACGACCAAGTCCAGCGGCGTGTCGCTCCTAGGGCTGTTGCGAATACTTAAAAGTCCCTACGGTCAAAATCATTGGGTTGCGACTCACCTTTACGAGTTGCTCGCTCGCTGCGCTCGCTCGGAATGTTATAGCCTTACCTAAAACCAATCCACCTTGCGTTCGTTTTTCGAAAAGACCGCGATTTTCCGATAATTTACAGACGCGCGGGATCGGTTTTGAGGTTAGGCTAGTTTTATAAGAGCGAGCGAAGCGAGCGAGAAGCTACATCAATTCCCGCGCTATAGTTATATATCAAATGTTCTTTACTAACAATTCTCACCGATCGAAAGAAAGTTTCTGATTTGATAGAAGAATAACAGATATGTTTCGCTAGGTACGCGATTCGTGCTGATCGATGTATCTCGATGATGTTGTTGTTTTCGTTTTCGTTTTTGTTTTCGTTTTTGTTTTTGTTTTCGTTTTTGTTTTCGTTTTTGTTTTTGTTTTCCTTTTCGTTTTTGTTTGTGTTTTTGTTTTCGTTTTTGTTTTCGTTTTTGTTTTCGTTTTTGTTTTCGTTTTTGTTTTCGTTTTTGTTTTCGTGTTTGTTTTCGTTTTTGTTTTCGTTTTTGTTTTCGTTTTTGTTTTCGTTTTTGTTTTCGTTTTTGTTTTCGTTTTTGTTTTCGTTTTTGTTTTCGTTTTTGTTTTCGTTTTTGTTTTCGTTTTCGTTTTCGTTTTTGTTTTCTTTTTTGTTTTCGTTTTTGTTTTCGTTTTTGTTTTCGTTTTTATTTTCGTTTTTGTTTTCGTTTTTGTTTTCGTTTTTGTTTTCGTTTTTGTTTTCGTTTTTGTTTTCGTTTTTGATTTCGTTTTTGTTTTCGTTTTTGTTTTCGTTTTTGTTTTCGTTTTTGTTTTCGTTTTTGTTTTCGTTTTTGTTTTCGTTTTTGTTTTCGTTTTTGTTTTCGTTTTTGTTTTCGTTTTTGTTTTCGTTTTTGTTTTCGTTTTTGTTTTCGTTTTTGTTTTCGTTTTTGTTTTCGTTTTTGTTTTTGTTTTCGTTTTTGTTTTCGTTTTTGTTTTCGTTTTTGTTTTCGTTTTTGTTTTCGTTTTTGTTTTCGTTTTTGTTTTCGTTTTTGTTTTCGTTTTTGTTTTCGTTTTTGTTTTCGTTTTTGTTTTCGTTTTTGTTTTCGTGTTTGTTTTCGTTTTTGTTTTCGTTTTTGTTTTCGTTTTTGTTTTTGTTTTCGTTTTTGTTTTCGTTTTTGTTTTTGTTTTCCTTTTCGTTTTTGTTTGTGTTTTTGTTTTTGTCCTTGTTTCTGTCCTTGTCTTTGTCTTAATTGTTTTTTGTTTGTACGAGACTAAGTCCAGCGGCATAATGCTCTTCGATCGCACACGACCAAGTCCAGCGGCGTGTCGCTCCTAGGGCTGTTGCGAATACTTAAAAGTCCCTACGGTCAAAATCATTGGGTTGCGACTCACCTTTACGAGTTGCTCGCTCGCTGCGCTCGCTCGGAATGTTATAGCCTTACCTAAAACCAATCCACCTTGCGTTCGTTTTTCGAAAAGACCGCGATTTTCCGATAATTTACAGACGCGCGGGATCGGTTTTGAGGTTAGGCTAGTTTTATAAGAGCGAGCGAAGCGAGCGAGAAGCTACATCAATTCCCGCGCTATAGTTATATATCAAATGTTCTTTACTAACAATTCTCACCGATCGAAAGAAAGTTTCTGATTTGATAGAAGAATAACAGATATGTTTCGCTAGGTACGCGATTCGTGCTGATCGATGTATCTCGATGATGTTTTTGTTTTCGTTTTTGTTTTCGTTTTTGTTTTCGTTTTTGTTTTCGTTTTTCTTTTCGTGTTTGTTTTCGTTTTTGTTTTCGTTTTTGTTTTCTTTTTTGTTTTCGTTTTTGTTTTCGTTTTTGTTTTCTTTTTTGTTTTCGTTTTTGTTTTCGTTTTTGTTTTCGTTTTTGTTTTCGTTTTTGTTTTCGTTTTTGTTTTCGTTTTTGTTTTCGTTTTTGTTTTCGTTTTTGTTTTCGTTTTTGTTTTTGTTTTCGTTTTTGTTTTCGTTTTTGTTTTCGTTTTTGTTTTCGTTTTTGTTTTCGTTTTTGTTTTCGTTTTTGTTTTCGTTTTTGTTTTCGTTTTTGTTTTCGTTTTTGTTTTCGTTTTTGTTTTTGTTTTCGTTTTTGTTTTCGTTTTTGTTTTTGTTTTTTGTTTTCGTTTTTGTTTTCGTTTTTGTTTTCGTTTTTGTTTTCGTTTTTGTTTTCGTTTTTGTTTTCGTTTTTGTTTTCGTTTTTGTTTTCGTGTTTGTTTTCGTTTTTGTTTTCGTTTTCGTTTTCGTTTTTGTTTTCTTTTTTGTTTTCGTTTTTGTTTTCGTTTTTGTTTTCGTTTTTGTTTTCGTTTTTGTTTTCGTTTTTGTTTTCGTTTTTGTTTTCGTTTTTGTTTTTGTTTTCGTTTTTGTTTTCGTTTTTGTTTTCGTTTTTGTTTTCGTTTTTGTTTTCGTTTTTGTTTTCGTTTTTGTTTTTGTTTTCGTTTTTGTTTTCGTTTTTGTTTTTGTTTTCCTTTTCGTTTTCGTTTTCGTTTTTGTTTTCTTTTTTGTTTTCGTTTTTGTTTTCGTTTTTGTTTTCGTTTTTGTTTTCGTTTTTGTTTTCGTTTTTGTTTTCGTTTTTGTTTTCGTTTTTGTTTTCGTTTTTGTTTTCGTTTTTGATTTCGTTTTTGTTTTCGTTTTTGTTTTCGTTTTTGTTTTCGTTTTTGTTTTCGTTTTTGTTTTCGTTTTTGTTTTCGTTTTTGTTTTCGTGTTTGTTTTCGTTTTTGTTTTCGTTTTTGTTTTCGTTTTTGTTTTTGTTTTCGTTTTTGTTTTCGTTTTTGTTTTTGTTTTTGTTTTCCTTTTCGTTTTTGTTTGTGTTTTTGTTTTTGTCCTTGTTTCTGTCCTTGTCTTTGTCTTAATTGGTTTTTGTTTGTACGAGACTAAGTCCAGCGGCATAATGCTCTTCGATCGCACACGACCAAGTCCAGCGGCGTGTCGCTCCTAGGGCTGTTGCGAATACTTAAAAGTCCCTACGGTCAAAATCATTTTGTTGCGACTCACCTTTACGAGTTGCTCGCTCGCTGCGCTCGCTCGGAATGTTATAGCCTTACCTAAAACCAATCCACCTTGCGTTCGTTTTTCGAAAAGACCGCGATTTTCCGATAATTTACAGACGCGCGGGATCGGTTTTGAGGTTAGGCTAGTTTTATAAGAGCGAGCGAAGCGAGCGAGAAGCTACATCAATTCCCGCGCTATAGTTATATATCAAATGTTCTTTACTAACAATTCTCACCGATCGAAAGAAAGTTTCTGATTTGATAGAAGAATAACAGATATGTTTCGCTAGGTACGCGATTCGTGCTGATCGATGTATCTCGATGATGTTTTTGTTTTCGTTTTTGTTTTCGTTTTTGTTTTCGTTTTTGTTTTCGTTTTTCTTTTCGTTTTTGTTTTCGTTTTTGTTTTCGTTTTTGTTTTCTTTTTTGTTTTCGTTTTTGTTTTCGTTTTTGTTTTCGTTTTTGTTTTCGTTTTTGTTTTCGTTTTTGTTTTCGTTTTTGTTTTCGTTTTTGTTTTCGTTTTTGTTTTCGTTTTTGTTTTCGTTTTTGTTTTCGTTTTTGTTTTCGTTTTTGTTTTTGTTTTCGTTTTTGTTTTCGTTTTTGTTTTCGTTTTTGTTTTCGTTTTTGTTTTCGTTTTTGTTTTCGTTTTTGTTTTCGTTTTTGTTTTCGTTTTTGTTTTCGTTTTTGTTTTTGTTTTCGTTTTTGTTTTCGTTTTTGTTTTTGTTTTTTGTTTTCGTTTTTGTTTTCGTTTTTGTTTTCGTTTTTGTTTTCGTTTTTGTTTTCGTTTTTGTTTTCGTTTTTGTTTTCGTTTTTGTTTTCGTTTTTGTTTTCGTGTTTGTTTTCGTTTTTGTTTTCGTTTTCGTTTTCGTTTTTGTTTTCTTTTTTGTTTTCGTTTTTGTTTTCGTTTTTGTTTTCGTTTTTGTTTTCGTTTTTGTTTTCGTTTTTGTTTTCGTTTTTGTTTTTGTTTTTGTTTTCGTTTTTGTTTTCGTTTTTGTTTTCGTTTTTGTTTTCGTTTTTGTTTTCGTTTTTGTTTTCGTTTTTGTTTTTGTTTTCGTTTTTGTTTTCGTTTTTGTTTTTGTTTTTTGTTTTCGTTTTTGTTTTCGTTTTTGTTTTCGTTTTTGTTTTCGTTTTTGTTTTCGTTTTTGTTTTCGTTTTTGTTTTCGTTTTTGTTTTCGTGTTTGTTTTCGTTTTTGTTTTCGTTTTTGTTTTCGTTTTTGTTTTTGTTTTCGTTTTTGTTTTCGTTTTTGTTTTTGTTTTCCTTTTCGTTTTTGTTTGTGTTTTTGTTTTTGTCCTTGTTTCTGTCCTTGTCTTTGTCTTAATTGTTTTTTGTTTGTACGAGACTAAGTCCAGCGGCATAATGCTCTTCGATCGCACACGACCAAGTCCAGCGGCGTGTCGCTCCTAGGGCTGTTGCGAATACTTAAAAGTCCCTACGGTCAAAATCATTGGGTTGCGACTCACCTTTACGAGTTGCTCGCTCGCTGCGCTCGCTCGGAATGTTATAGCCTTACCTAAAACCAATCCACCTTGCGTTCGTTTTTCGAAAAGACCGCGATTTTCCGATAATTTACAGACGCGCGGGATCGGTTTTGAGGTTAGGCTAGTTTTATAAGAGCGAGCGAAGCGAGCGAGAAGCTACATCAATTCCCGCGCTATAGTTATATATCAAATGTTCTTTACTAACAATTCTCACCGATCGAAAGAAAGTTTCTGATTTGATAGAAGAATAACAGATATGTTTCGCTAGGTACGCGATTCGTGCTGATCGATGTATCTCGATGATGTTTTTGTTTTCGTTTTTGTTTTCGTTTTTGTTTTCGTTTTTGTTTTCGTTTTTCTTTTCGCGTTTGTTTTCGTTTTTGTTTTCGTTTTTGTTTTCTTTTTTGTTTTCGTTTTTGTTTTCGTTTTTGTTTTCTTTTTTGTTTTCGTTTTTGTTTTCGTTTTTGTTTTCGTTTTTGTTTTCGTTTTTGTTTTCGTTTTTGTTTTCGTTTTTGTTTTCGTTTTTGTTTTCGTTTTTGTTTTCGTTTTTGTTTTTGTTTTCGTTTTTGTTTTCGTTTTTGTTTTCGTTTTTGTTTTCGTTTTTGTTTTCGTTTTTGTTTTTGTTTTCGTTTTTGTTTTCGTTTTTGTTTTTGTTTTCCTTTTCGTTCTTGTTTGTGTTTTTGTTTTCGTTTTTGTTTTCGTTTTTGTTTTCGTTTTTGTTTTCGTTTTTGTTTTCGTTTTTGTTTTCGTTTTTGTTTTCGTGTTTGTTTTCGTTTTTGTTTTCGTTTTTGTTTTCGTTTTTGTTTTTGTTTTCGTTTTTGTTTTCGTTTTTGTTTTTGTTTTTGTTTTCCTTTTCGTTTTTGTTTGTGTTTTTGTTTTTGTCCTTGTTTCTGTCCTTGTCTTTGTCTTAATTGGTTTTTGTTTGTACGAGACTAAGTCCAGCGGCATAATGCTCTTCGATCGCACACGACCAAGTCCAGCGGCGTGTCGCTCCTAGGGCTGTTGCGAATACTTAAAAGTCCCTACGGTCAAAATCATTTTGTTGCGACTCACCTTTACGAGTTGCTCGCTCGCTGCGCTCGCTCGGAATGTTATAGCCTTACCTAAAACCAATCCACCTTGCGTTCGTTTTTCGAAAAGACCGCGATTTTCCGATAATTTACAGACGCGCGGGATCGGTTTTGAGGTTAGGCTAGTTTTATAAGAGCGAGCGAAGCGAGCGAGAAGCTACATCAATTCCCGCGCTATAGTTATATATCAAATGTTCTTTACTAACAATTCTCACCGATCGAAAGAAAGTTTCTGATTTGATAGAAGAATAACAGATATGTTTCGCTAGGTACGCGATTCGTGCTGATCGATGTATCTCGATGATGTTTTTGTTTTCGTTTTTGTTTTCGTTTTTGTTTTCGTTTTTGTTTTTGTTTTCCTTTTCGTTTTTGTTTGTGTTTTTGTTTTCGTTTTTGTTTTCGTTTTTGTTTTTGTTTTCGTTTTCGTTTTTGTTTTCGTTTTTGTTTTTGTTTTCGTTTTTGTTTTTGTTTTTGTCCTTGTTTCCGTCCTTGTCTTTGTCTTAATTGGTTTTTGTTTGTACGAGACTAAGTCCAGCGGCATAATGCTCTTCGATCGCACACGACCAAGTCCAGCGGCGTGTCGCTCCTAGGGCTGTTGCGAATACTTAAAAGTCCCTACGGTCAAAATCATTGGGTTGCGACTCACCTTTACGAGTTGCTCGCTCGCTGCGCTCGCTCGGAATGTTATAGCCTTACCTAAAACCAATCCACCTTGCGTTCGTTTTTCGAAAAGACCGCGATTTTCCGATAATTTACAGACGCGCGGGATCGGTTTTGAGGTTAGGCTAGTTTTATAAGAGCGAGCGAAGCGAGCGAGAAGCTACATCAATTCCCGCGCTATAGTTATATATCAAATGTTCTTTACTAACAATTCTCACCGATCGAAAGAAAGTTTCTGATTTGATAGAAGAATAACAGATATGTTTCGCTAGGTACGCGATTCGTGCTGATCGATGTATCTCGATGATGTTTTTGTTTTCGTTTTTGTTTTCGTTTTTGTTTTCGTTTTTGTTTTCGTTTTTCTTTTCGTGTTTGTTTTCGTTTTTGTTTTTGTTTTCGTTTTTGTTTTCGTTTTTGTTTTTGTTTTCCTTTTCGTTTTTGTTTGTGTTTTTGTTTTCGTTTTTGTTTTCGTTTTTGTTTTCGTTTTTGTTTTTGTTTTTGTTTTCGTTTTTGTTTTCGTTTTTGTTTTCGTTTTTGTTTTCGTTTTTGTTTTCGTTTTTGTTTTCTTTTTTGTTTTCGTTTTTGTTTTCGTTTTTGTTTTCGTTTTTGTTTTCGTTTTTGTTTTCGTTTTTGTTTTCGTTTTTGTTTTCGTTTTTGTTTTCGTTTTTGTTTTCGTTTTTGTTTTTGTTTTCGTTTTTGTTTTCGTTTTTGTTTTCGTTTTTGTTTTCGTTTTTGTTTTCGTTTTTGTTTTCGTTTTTGTTTTTGTTTTCGTTTTTGTTTTCGTTTTTGTTTTTGTTTTCCTTTTCGTTTTTGTTTGTGTTTTTGTTTTCGTTTTTGTTTTCGTTTTTGTTTTTGTTTTCGTTTTCGTTTTTGTCTTCGTTTTTGTTTTTGTTTTCGTTTTTGTTTTTGTTTTTGTCCTTGTTTCCGTCCTTGTCTTTGTCTTAATTGGTTTTTGTTTGTACGAGACTAAGTCCAGCGGCATAATGCTCTTCGATCGCACACGACCAAGTCCAGCGGCGTGTCGCTCCTAGGGCTGTTGCGAATACTTAAAAGTCCCTACGGTCAAAATCATTGGGTTGCGACTCACCTTTACGAGTTGCTCGCTCGCTGCGCTCGCTCGGAATGTTATAGCCTTACCTAAAACCAATCCACCTTGCGTTCGTTTTTCGAAAAGACCGCGATTTTCCGATAATTTACAGACGCGCGGGATCGGTTTTGAGGTTAGGCTAGTTTTATAAGAGCGAGCGAAGCGAGCGAGAAGCTACATCAATTCCCGCGCTATAGTTATATATCAAATGTTCTTTACTAACAATTCTCACCGATCGAAAGAAAGTTTCTGATTTGATAGAAGAATAACAGATATGTTTCGCTAGGTACGCGATTCGTGCTGATCGATGTATCTCGATGATGTTTTTGTTTTCGTTTTTGTTTTCGTTTTTGTTTTCGTTTTTGTTTTCGTTTTTCTTTTCGTGTTTGTTTTCGTTTTTGTTTTCGTTTTTGTTTTCTTTTTTGTTTTCGTTTTTGTTTTCGTTTTTGTTTTCTTTTTTGTTTTCGTTTTTGTTTTCGTTTTTGTTTTCGTTTTTGTTTTCGTTTTTGTTTTCGTTTTTGTTTTCGTTTTTGTTTTCGTTTTTGTTTTCGTTTTTGTTTTCGTTTTTGTTTTTGTTTTCGTTTTTGTTTTCTTTTTTGTTTTCGTTTTTGTTTTCGTTTTTGTTTTCGTTTTTGTTTTCGTTTTTGTTTTCGTTTTTGTTTTCGTTTTTGTTTTTGTTTTCGTTTTTGTTTTCGTTTTTGTTTTTGTTTTCCTTTTCGTTCTTGTTTGTGTTTTTGTTTTCGTTTTTGTTTTCGTTTTTGTTTTCGTTTTTGTTTTCGTTTTTGTTTTCGTTTTTGTTTTCGTTTTTGTTTTCGTGTTTGTTTTCGTTTTTGTTTTCGTTTTTGTTTTCGTTTTTGTTTTTGTTTTTGTTTTCGTTTTTGTTTTCGTTTTTGTTTTTGTTTTTGTTTTCCTTTTCGTTTTTGTTTGTGTTTTTGTTTTTGTCCTTGTTTCTGTCCTTGTCTTTGTCTTAATTGGTTTTTGTTTGTACGAGACTAAGTCCAGCGGCATAATGCTCTTCGATCGCACACGACCAAGTCCAGCGGCGTGTCGCTCCTAGGGCTGTTGCGAATACTTAAAAGTCCCTACGGTCAAAATCATTGGGTTGCGACTCACCTTTACGAGTTGCTCGCTCGCTGCGCTCGCTCGGAATGTTATAGCCTTACCTAAAACCAATCCACCTTGCGTTCGTTTTTCGAAAAGACCGCGATTTTCCGATAATTTACAGACGCGCGGGATCGGTTTTGAGGTTAGGCTAGTTTTATAAGAGCGAGCGAAGCGAGCGAGAAGCTACATCAATTCCCGCGCTATAGTTATATATCAAATGTTCTTTACTAACAATTCTCACCGATCGAAAGAAAGTTTCTGATTTGATAGAAGAATAACAGATATGTTTCGCTAGGTACGCGATTCGTGCTGATCGATGTATCTCGATGATGTTGTTGTCTTCGTTTTTGTTTTCGTTTTTGTTTTCGTTTTTGTTTTCGTTTTTGTTTTTGTTTTTGTTTTCCTTTTCGTTTTTGTTTGTGTTTTTGTTTTTGTCCTTGTTTCTGTCCTTGTCTTTGTCTTAATTGGTTTTTGTTTGTACGAGACTAAGTCCAGCGGCATAATGCTCTTCGATCGCACACGACCAAGTCCAGCGGCGTGTCGCTCCTAGGGCTGTTGCGAATACTTAAAAGTCCCTACGGTCAAAATCATTGGGTTGCGACTCACCTTTACGAGTTGCTCGCTCGCTGCGCTCGCTCGGAATGTTATAGCCTTACCTAAAACCAATCCACCTTGCGTTCGTTTTTCGAAAAGACCGCGATTTTCCGATAATTTACAGACGCGCGGGATCGGTTTTGAGGTTAGGCTAGTTTTATAAGAGCGAGCGAAGCGAGCGAGAAGCTACATCAATTCCCGCGCTATAGTTATATATCAAATGTTCTTTACTAACAATTCTCACCGATCGAAAGAAAGTTTCTGATTTGATAGAAGAATAACAGATATGTTTCGCTAGGTACGCGATTCGTGCTGATCGATGTATCTCGATGATGTTGTTGTCTTCGTTTTTGTTTTCGTTTTTGTTTTCGTTTTTGTTTTCGTTTTTGTTTTCGTTTTTGTTTTCTTTTTTGTTTTCGTTTTTGTTTTCGTTTTTGTTTTCGTTTTTGTTTTCGTTTTTGTTTTCGTTTTTGTTTTCGTTTTTGTTTTCGTTTTTGTTTTCGTTTTTGTTTTCGTTTTTGATTTCGTTTTTGTTTTCGTTTTTGTTTTCGTTTTTGTTTTCGTTTTTGTTTTCGTTTTTGTTTTCGTTTTTGTTTTCTTTTTTGTTTTCGTTTTTGTTTTCGTTTTTGCTTTCGTTTTTGTTTTTGTTTTCCTTTTCGTTTTTGTTTGTGTTTTTGTTTTCGTTTTTGTTTTCGTTTTTGATTTCGTTTTTGTTTTCGTTTTTGTTTTCGTTTTTGTTTTCGTTTTTGTTTTCGTTTTTGTTTTCGTTTTTGTTTTCGTTTTTGTTTTCGTTTTTGTTTTTGTTTTCGTTTTTGTTTTCGTTTTTGTTTTTGTTTTCCTTTTCGTTTTTGTTTGTGTTTTTGTTTTTGTCCTTGTTTCTGTCCTTGTCTTTGTCTTAATTGGTTTTTGTTTGTACGAGACTAAGTCCAGCGGCATAATGCTCTTCGATCGCACACGACCAAGTCCAGCGGCGTGTCGCTCCTAGGGCTGTTGCGAATACTTAAAAGTCCCTACGGTCAAAATCATTGGGTTGCGACTCACCTTTACGAGTTGCTCGCTCGCTGCGCTCGCTCGGAATGTTATAGCCTTACCTAAAACCAATCCACCTTGCGTTCGTTTTTCGAAAAGACCGCGATTTTCCGATAATTTACAGACGCGCGGGATCGGTTTTGAGGTTAGGCTAGTTTTATAAGAGCGAGCGAAGCGAGCGAGAAGCTACATCAATTCCCGCGCTATAGTTATATATCAAATGTTCTTTACTAACAATTCTCACCGATCGAAAGAAAGTTTCTGATTTGATAGAAGAATAACAGATATGTTTCGCTAGGTACGCGATTCGTGCTGATCGATGTATCTCGATGATGTTTTTGTTTTCGTTTTTGTTTTCGTTTTTGTTTTCGTTTTTGTTTTCGTTTTTGTTTTCGTTTTTGTTTTCGTTTTTGTTTTCGTTTTTGTTTTCGTTTTTGTTTTCGTTTTTGTTTTCGTTTTTGTTTTCGTTTTTGTTTTCGTTTTCGTTTTCGTTTTTGTTTTCTTTTTTGTTTTCGTTTTTGTTTTCGTTTTTGTTTTCGTTTTTGTTTTCGTTTTTGTTTTCGTTTTTGATTTCGTTTTTGCTTTCGTTTTTGTTTTCGTTTTTGTTTTCGTTTTTGTTCTCGTTTTTGTTTTCGTTTTTGTTTTCGTTTTTGTTTTCGTGTTTGTTTTCGTTTTTGTTTTCGTTTTTGTTTTCGTTTTTGTTTTCGTTTTTGTTTTCGTTTTTGTTTTCGTGTTTGTTTTCGTTTTTGTTTTCGTTTTCGTTTTCGTTTTTGTTTTCTTTTTTGTTTTCGTTTTTGTTTTCGTTTTTGTTTTCGTTTTTGTTTTCGTTTTTGTTTTCGTTTTTGTTTTCGTTTTTGTTTTCGTTTATGTTTTCGTTTTTGTTTTCGTTTTTGTTTTCGTTTTTGATTTCGTTTTTGTTTTCGTTTTTGTTTTCGTTTTTGTTTTCGTGTTTGTTTTCGTTTTTGTTTTCGTTTTTGTTTTCGTTTTTGTTTTTGTTTTCCTTTTCGTTTTTGTTTGTGTTTTTGTTTTTGTCCTTGTTTCTGTCCTTGTCTTTGTCTTAATTGGTTTTTGTTTGTACGAGACTAAGTCCAGCGGCATAATGCTCTTCGATCGCACACGACCAAGTCCAGCGGCGTGTCGCTCCTAGGGCTGTTGCGAATACTTAAAAGTCCCTACGGTCAAAATCATTGGGTTGCGACTCACCTTTACGAGTTGCTCGCTCGCTGCGCTCGCTCGGAATGTTATAGCCTTACCTAAAACCAATCCACCTTGCGTTCGTTTTTCGAAAAGACCGCGATTTTCCGATAATTTACAGACGCGCGGGATCGGTTTTGAGGTTAGGCTAGTTTTATAAGAGCGAGCGAAGCGAGCGAGAAGCTACATCAATTCCCGCGCTATAGTTATATATCAAATGTTCTTTACTAACAATTCTCACCGATCGAAAGAAAGTTTCTGATTTGATAGAAGAATAACAGATATGTTTCGCTAGGTACGCGATTCGTGCTGATCGATGTATCTCGATGATGTTTTTGTTTTCGTTTTTGTTTTCGTTTTTGTTTTCGTTTTTGTTTTCGTTTTTCTTTTCGTGTTTGTTTTCGTTTTTGTTTTCGTTTTTGTTTTCTTTTTTGTTTTCGTTTTTGTTTTCGTTTTTGTTTTCGTGTTTGTTTTCGTTTTTGTTTTCGTTTTCGTTTTCGTTTTTGTTTTCTTTTTTGTTTTCGTTTTTGTTTTCGTTTTTGTTTTCGTTTTTGTTTTCGTTTTTGTTTTCGTTTTTGTTTTCGTTTTTGTTTTCGTTTTTGTTTTCGTTTTTGTTTTCGTTTTTGTTTTCGTTTTTGTTTTCGTTTTTGTTTTTGTTTTCGTTTTTGTTTTTGTTTTTGTCCTTGTTTCTGTCCTTGTCTTTGTCTTAATTGGTTTTTGTTTGTACGAGACTAATTCCAGCGGCATAATGCTCTTCGATCGCACACGACCAAGTCCAGCGGCGTGTCGCTCCTAGGGCTGTTGCGAATACTTAAAAGTCCCTACGGTCAAAATCATTGGGTTGCGACTCACCTTTACGAGTTGCTCGCTCGCTGCGCTCGCTCGGAATGTTATAGCCTTACCTAAAACCAATCCACCTTGCCTTCGTTTTTCGAAAAGACCGCGATTTTCCGATAATTTACAGACGCGCGGGATCGGTTTTGAGGTTAGGCTAGTTTTATAAGAGCGAGCGAAGCGAGCGAGAAGATACATCAATTCCCGCGCTATAGTTATATATCAAATGTTCTTTACTAACAATTCTCACCGATCGAAAGAAAGTTTCTGATTTGATAGAAGAATAACAGATATGTTTCGCTAGGTACGCGATTCGTGCTGATCGATGTATCTCGATGATGTTTTTGTTTTCGTTTTTGTTTTCGTTTTTGTTTTCGTTTTTGTTTTCGTTTTTGTTTTCGTTTTTGTTTTCGTTTTTGTTTTCGTTTTTGTTTTTGTTTTCGTTTTTGTTTTCGTTTTTGTTTTTGTTTTCCTTTTCGTTTTTGTTTGTGTTTTTGTTTTTGTCCTTGTTTCTGTCCTTGTCTTTGTCTTAATTGGTTTTTGTTTGTACGAGACTAAGTCCAGCGGCATAATGCTCTTCGATCGCACACGACCAAGTCCAGCGGCGTGTCGCTCCTAGGGCTGTTGCGAATACTTAAAAGTCCCTACGGTCAAAATCATTGGGTTGCGACTCACCTTTACGAGTTGCTCGCTCGCTGCGCTCGCTCGGAATGTTATAGCCTTACCTAAAACCAATCCACCTTGCGTTCGTTTTTCGAAAAGACCGCGATTTTCCGATAATTTACAGACGCGCGGGATCGGTTTTGAGGTTAGGCTAGTTTTATAAGAGCGAGCGAAGCGAGCGAGAAGATACATCAATTCCCGCGCTATAGTTATATATCAAATGTTCTTTACTAACAATTCTCACCGATCGAAAGAAAGTTTCTGATTTGATAGAAGAATAACAGATATGTTTCGCTAGGTACGCGATTCGTGCTGATCGATGTATCTCGATGATGTTTTTGTTTTCGTTTTTGTTTTCGTTTTTGTTTTCGTTTTTGTTTTCGTTTTTGTTTTCGTTTTTGTTTTCGTTTTTGTTTTCGTTTTTGTTTTCGTTTTTGTTTTTGTTTTCGTTTTTGTTTTCGTTTTTGTTTTTGTTTTCCTTTTCGTTTTTGTTTGTGTTTTTGTTTTTGTCCTTGTTTCTGTCCTTGTCTTTGTCTTAATTGGTTTTTGTTTGTACGAGACTAAGTCCAGCGGCATAATGCTCTTCGATCGCACACGACCAAGTCCAGCGGCGTGTCGCTCCTAGGGCTGTTGCGAATACTTAAAAGTCCCTACGGTCAAAATCATTGGGTTGCGACTCACCTTTACGAGTTGCTCGCTCGCTGCGCTCGCTCGGAATGTTATAGCCTTACCTAAAACCAATCCACCTTGCGTTCGTTTTTCGAAAAGACCGCGATTTTCCGATAATTTACAGACGCGCGGGATCGGTTTTGAGGTTAGGCTAGTTTTATAAGAGCGAGCGAAGCGAGCGAGAAGCTACATCAATTCCCGCGCTATAGTTATATATCAAATGTTCTTTACTAACAATTCTCACCGATCGAAAGAAAGTTTCTGATTTGATAGAAGAATAACAGATATGTTTCGCTAGGTACGCGATTCGTGCTGATCGATGTATCTCGATGATGTTTTTGTTTTCGTTTTTGTTTTCGTTTTTGTTTTCGTTTTTGTTTTCGTTTTTCTTTTCGTGTTTGTTTTCGTTTTTGTTTTCGTTTTTGTTTTCTTTTTTGTTTTCGTTTTTGTTTTCGTTTTTGTTTTCGTGTTTGTTTTCGTTTTTGTTTTCGTTTTCGTTTTTGTTTTCTTTTTTGTTTTCGTTTTTGTTTTCGTTTTTGATTTCGTTTTTGTTTTCGTTTTTGTTTTCGTTTTTGTTTTCGTTTTTGTTTTCGTTTTTGTTTTCGTTTTTGTTTTCGTTTTTGTTTTCGTTTTTGTTTTTGTTTTCGTTTTTGTTTTCGTTTTTGTTTTTGTTTTCCTTTTCGTTTTTGTTTGTGTTTTTGTTTTTGTCCTTGTTTCTGTCCTTGTCTTTGTCTTAATTGGTTTTTGTTTGTACGAGACTAAGTCCAGCGGCATAATGCTCTTCGATCGCACACGACCAAGTCCAGCGGCGTGTCGCTCCTAGGGCTGTTGCGAATACTTAAAAGTCCCTACGGTCAAAATCATTGGGTTGCGACTCACCTTTACGAGTAGCTCGCTCGCTGCGCTCGCTCGGAATGTTATAGCCTTACCTAAAACCAATCCACCTTGCGTTCGTTTTTCGAAAAGACCGCGATTTTCCGATAATTTACAGACGCGCGGGATCGGTTTTGAGGTTAGGCTAGTTTTATAAGAGCGAGCGAAGCGAGCGAGAAGCTACATCAATTCCCGCGCTATAGTTATATATCAAATGTTCTTTACTAACAATTCTCACCGATCGAAAGAAAGTTTCTGATTTGATAGAAGAATAACAGATATGTTTCGCTAGGTACGCGATTCGTGCTGATCGATGTATCTCGATGATGTTTTTGTTTTCGTTTTTGTTTTCGTTTTTGTTTTCGTTTTTGTTTTCGTTTTTGTTTTCGTTTTTGTTTTCGTTTTTGTTTTCGTTTTTGTTTTCGTTTTTGTTTTCGTTTTTGTTTTCGTTTTTGTTTTCGTTTTTGTTTTCGTTTTTGTTTTTGTTTTCGTTTTTGTTTTTGTTTTTGTCCTTGTTTCTGTCCTTGTCTTTGTCTTAATTGGTTTTTGTTTGTACGAGACTAATTCCAGCGGCATAATGCTCTTCGATCGCACACGACCAAGTCCAGCGGCGTGTCGCTCCTAGGGCTGTTGCGAATACTTAAAAGTCCCTACGGTCAAAATCATTGGGTTGCGACTCACCTTTACGAGTAGCTCGCTCGCTGCGCTCGCTCGGAATGTTATAGCCTTACCTAAAACCAATCCACCTTGCGTTCGTTTTTCGAAAAGACCGCGATTTTCCGATAATTTACAGACGCGCGGGATCGGTTTTGAGGTTAGGCTAGTTTTATAAGAGCGAGCGAAGCGAGCGAGAAGCTACATCAATTCCCGCGCTATAGTTATATATCAAATGTTCTTTACTAACAATTCTCACCGATCGAAAGAAAGTTTCTGATTTGATAGAAGAATAACAGATATGTTTCGCTAGGTACGCGATTCGTGCTGATCGATGTATCTCGATGATGTTTTTGTTTTCGTTTTTGTTTTCGTTTTTGTTTTCGTTTTTGTTTTCGTTTTTGTTTTCGTTTTTGTTTTCGTTTTTGTTTTCGTTTTTGTTTTCGTTTTTGTTTTCGTTTTTGTTTTCGTTTTTGTTTTCGTTTTTGTTTTCGTTTTTGTTTTCGTTTTCGTTTTCGTTTTTGTTTTCTTTTTTGTTTTCGTTTTTGTTTTCGTTTTTGTTTTCGTTTTTGTTTTCGTTTTTGTTTTCGTTTTTGATTTCGTTTTTGTTTTCGTTTTTGTTTTCGTTTTTGTTTTCGTTTTTGTTTTCGTTTTTGTTTTCGTTTTTGTTTTCGTTTTTGTTTTCGTGTTTGTTTTCGTTTTTGTTTTCGTTTTTGTTTTCGTTTTTGTTTTCGTTTTTGTTTTCGTTTTTGTTTTCGTTTTCGTTTTTGTTTGTGTTTTTGTTTTTGTCCTTGTTTCTGTCCTTGTCTTTGTCTTAATTGGTTTTTGTTTGTACGAGACTAAGTCCAGCGGCATAATGCTCTTCGATCGCACACGACCAAGTCCAGCGGCGTGTCGCTCCTAGGGCTGTTGCGAATACTTAAAAGTCCCTACGGTCAAAATCATTGGGTTGCGACTCACCTTTACGAGTTGCTCGCTCGCTGCGCTCGCTCGGAATGTTATAGCCTTACCTAAAACCAATCCACCTTGCGTTCGTTTTTCGAAAAGACCGCGATTTTCCGATAATTTACAGACGCGCGGGATCGGTTTTGAGGTTAGGCTAGTTTTATAAGAGCGAGCGAAGCGAGCGAGAAGCTACATCAATTCCCGCGCTATAGTTATATATCAAATGTTCTTTACTAACAATTCTCACCGATCGAAAGAAAGTTTCTGATTTGATAGAAGAATAACAGATATGTTTCGCTAGGTACGCGATTCGTGCTGATCGATGTATCTCGATGATGTTTTTGTTTTCGTTTTTGTTTTCGTTTTTGTTTTCGTTTTTGTTTTCGTTTTTCTTTTCGTGTTTGTTTTCGTTTTTGTTTTCGTTTTTGTTTTCTTTTTTGTTTTCGTTTTTGTTTTCGTTTTTGTTTTCGTGTTTGTTTTCGTTTTTGTTTTCGTTTTCGTTTTTGTTTTCTTTTTTGTTTTCGTTTTTGTTTTCGTTTTTGATTTCGTTTTTGTTTTCGTTTTTGTTTTCGTTTTTGTTTTCGTTTTTGTTTTCGTTTTTGTTTTCGTTTTTGTTTTCGTTTTTGTTTTCGTTTTTGTTTTTGTTTTCGTTTTTGTTTTCGTTTTTGTTTTTGTTTTCCTTTTCGTTTTTGTTTGTGTTTTTGTTTTTGTCCTTGTTTCTGTCCTTGTCTTTGTCTTAATTGGTTTTTGTTTGTACGAGACTAAGTCCAGCGGCATAATGCTCTTCGATCGCACACGACCAAGTCCAGCGGCGTGTCGCTCCTAGGGCTGTTGCGAATACTTAAAAGTCCCTACGGTCAAAATCATTGGGTTGCGACTCACCTTTACGAGTTGCTCGCTCGCTGCGCTCGCTCGGAATGTTATAGCCTTACCTAAAACCAATCCACCTTGCGTTCGTTTTTCGAAAAGACCGCGATTTTCCGATAATTTACAGACGCGCGGGATCGGTTTTGAGGTTAGGCTAGTTTTATAAGAGCGAGCGAAGCGAGCGAGAAGCTACATCAATTCCCGCGCTATAGTTATATATCAAATGTTCTTTACTAACAATTCTCACCGATCGAAAGAAAGTTTCTGATTTGATAGAAGAATAACAGATATGTTTCGCTAGGTACGCGATTCGTGCTGATCGATGTATCTCGATGATGTTGTTGTTTTCGTTTTTGTTTTCGTTTTTGTTTTCGTTTTTGTTTTCGTTTTTGTTTTCGTTTTTGTTTTCGTTTTTGTTTTCGTTTTTGTTTTCGTTTTTGTTTTCGTTTGTGTTTTCGTTTTTGTTTTCGTTTTTGTTTTCGTTTTTGTTTTCGTTTTTGTTTTCGTTTTTGTTTTCGTTTTTGTTTTCTTTTTTGTTTTCGTTTTTGTTTTCGTTTTTGTTTTCGTTTTTGTTTTCGTTTTTGTTTTCGTTTTTGATTTCGTTTTTGTTTTCGTTTTTGTTTTCGTTTTTGTTTTCGTTTTTGTTTTCGTTTTTGTTTTCGTTTTTGTTTTCGTTTTTGTTTTCGTGTTTGTTTTCGTTTTTGTTTTCGTTTTTGTTTTCGTTTTTGTTTTCGTTTTTGTTTTCGTTTTTGTTTTCGTGTTTGTTTTCGTTTTTGTTTTCGTTTTCGTTTTCGTTTTCGTTTTCGTTTTCGTTTTCGTTTTCGTTTTCGTTTTCGTTTTCGTTTTTGTTTTCGTTTTTGTTTTCGTTTTTGTTTTCGTTTTTGTTTTCGTTTTTGTTTTCGTTTTTGTTTTCGTTTTTGTTTTCGTTTTTGTTTTCGTTTTTGTTTTCGTTTTTGTTTTCGTTTTTGTTTTCGTTTTTGATTTCGTTTTTGTTTTCGTTTTTGTTTTCGTTTTTGTTTTCGTGTTTGTTTTCGTTTTTGTTTTCGTTTTTGTTTTCGTTTTTGTTTTTGTTTTCCTTTTCGTTTTTGTTTGTGTTTTTGTTTTTGTCCTTGTTTCTGTCCTTGTCTTTGTCTTAATTGGTTTTTGTTTGTACGAGACTAAGTCCAGCGGCATAATGCTCTTCGATCGCACACTACCAAGTCCAGCGGCGTGTCGCTCCTAGGGCTGTTGCGAATACTTAAAAGTCCCTACGGTCAAAATCATTGGGTTGCGACTCACCTTTACGAGTTGCTCGCTCGCTGCGCTCGCTCGGAATGTTATAGCCTTACCTAAAACCAATCCACCTTGCGTTCGTTTTTCGAAAAGACCGCGATTTTCCGATAATTTACAGACGCGCGGGATCGGTTTTGAGGTTAGGCTAGTTTTATAAGAGCGAGCGAAGCGAGCGAGAAGCTACATCAATTCCCGCGCTATAGTTATATATCAAATGTTCTTTACTAACAATTCTCACCGATCGAAAGAAAGTTTCTGATTTGATAGAAGAATAACAGATATGTTTCGCTAGGTACGCGATTCGTGCTGATCGATGTATCTCGATGATGTTTTTGTTTTCGTTTTTGTTTTCGTTTTTGTTTTCGTTTTTGTTTTCGTTTTTGTTTTCGTTTTTGTTTTCGTTTTTGTTTTCGTTTTTGTTTTCGTTTTTGTTTTCGTTTTTGTTTTCGTTTTTGTTTTCGTTTTTGTTTTCGTGTTTGTTTTCGTTTTTGTTTTCGTTTTCGTTTTCGTTTTTGTTTTCTTTTTTGTTTTCGTTTTTGTTTTCGTTTTTGTTTTCGTTTTTGTTTTCGTTTTTGTTTTCGTTTTTGTTTTCGTTTTTGTTTTCGTTTTTGTTTTCGTTTTTGTTTTCGTTTTTGATTTCGTTTTTGTTTTCGTTTTTGTTTTCGTTTTTGTTTTCGTTTTTGTTTTCGTTTTTGTTTTCGTTTTTGTTTTCGTTTTTGTTTTCGTGTTTGTTTTCGTTTTTGTTTTCGTTTTTGTTTTCGTTTTTGTTTTTGTTTTCGTTTTTGTTTTTGTTTTTGTCCTTGTTTCTGTCCTTGTCTTTGTCTTAATTGGTTTTTGTTTGTACGAGACTAAGTCCAGCGGCATAATGCTCTTCGATCGCACACGACCAAGTCCAGCGGCGTGTCGCTCCTAGGGCTGTTGCGAATACTTAAAAGTCCCTACGGTCAAAATCATTGGGTTGCGACTCACCTTTACGAGTTGCTCGCTCGCTGCGCTCGCTCGGAATGTTATAGCCTTACCTAAAACCAATCCACCTTGCGTTCGTTTTTGGAAAAGACCGCGATTTTCCGATAATTTACAGACGCGCGGGATCGGTTTTCAGGTTAGGCTAGTTTTATAAGAGCGAGCGAAGCGAGCGAGAAGCTACATCAATTCCAGCGCTATAGTTATATATCAAATGTTCTTTACTAACAATTCTCACCGATCGAAAGAAAGTTTCTGATTTGATAGAAGAATAACAGATATGTTTCGCTAGGTACGCGATTCGTGCTGATCGATGTATCACGATGATGTTGTTGTTTTCGTTTTTGTTTTCGTTTTTGATTTCGTTTTTGTTTTCGTTTTTCTTTTCGTGTTTGTTTTCGTTTTTGTTTTCGTTTTTGTTTTCTTTTTTGTTTTCGTTTTTGTTTTCGTTTTTGTTTTCTTTTTTGTTTTCGTTTTTGTTTTCGTTTTTGTTTTCGTTTTTGTTTTCGTTTTTGTTTTCGTTTTTGTTTTCGTTTTTGTTTTCGTTTTTGTTTTCGTTTTCGTTTTCGTTTTTGTTTTCTTTTTTGTTTTCGTTTTTGTTTTCGTTTTTGTTTTCGTTTTTGTTTTCGTTTTTGTTTTCGTTTTTGTTTTCGTTTTTGTTTTTGTTTGTGTTTTTGTTTTCGTTTTTGTTTTCGTTTTTGTTTTCGTTTTTGTTTTTGTTTTCGTTTTTGTTTTCGTTTTTGTTTTCGTTTTTGTTTTCGTTTTTGTTTTCGTGTTTGTTTTCGTTTTTGTTTTCGTTTTTGTTTTCGTTTTTGTTTTTGTTTTCGTTTTTGTTTTTGTTTTTGTCCTTGTTTCTGTCCTTGTCTTTGTCTTAATTGGTTTTTGTTTGTACGAGACTAAGTCCAGCGGCATAATGCTCTTCGATCGCACACGACCAAGTCCAGCGGCGTGTCGCTCCTAGGGCTGTTGCGAATACTTAAAAGTCCCTACGGTCAAAATCATTGGGTTGCGACTCACCTTTACGAGTTGCTCGCTCGCTGCGCTCGCTCGGAATGTTATAGCCTTACCTAAAACCAATCCACCTTGCGTTCGTTTTTCGAAAAGACCGCGATTTTCCGATAATTTACAGACGCGCGGGATCGGTTTTGAGGTTAGGCTAGTTTTATAAGAGCGAGCGAAGCGAGCGAGAAGCTACATCAATTCCCGCGCTATAGTTATATATCAAATGTTCTTTACTAACAATTCTCACCGATCGAAAGAAAGTTTCTGATTTGATAGAAGAATAACAGATATGTTTCGCTAGGTACGCGATTCGTGCTGATCGATGTATCTCGATGATGTTTTTGTTTTCGTTTTTGTTTTCGTTTTTGTTTTCGTTTTTGTTTTCGTTTTTGTTTTCGTTTTTGTTTTCGTTTTTGTTTTCGTTTTTGTTTTCGTTTTTGTTTTCGTTTTTGTTTTCGTTTTTGTTTTCGTTTTTGTTTTCGTTTTTGTTTTCGTTTTTGTTTTCGTTTTTGTTGTCGTTTTTGTTTTCGTGTTTGTTTTCGTTTTTGTTTTCGTTTTCGTTTTCGTTTTTGTTTTCTTTTTTGTTTTCGTTTTTGTTTTCGTTTTTGTTTTCGTTTTTGTTTTCGTTTTTGTTTTCGTTTTTGTTTTCGTTTTTGTTTTCGTTTTTGTTTTCGTTTTTGTTTTCGTTTTTGTTTTCGTTTTTGTTTTCGTTTTTGTTTTTGTTTTCGTTTTTGTTTTCGTTTTTGTTTTCGTTTTTGTTTTCGTTTTTGTTTTCGTGTTTGTTTTCGTTTTTGTTTTCGTTTTTGTTTTCGTTTTTGTTTTTGTTTTCGTTTTTGTTTTTGTTTTTGTCCTTGTTTCTGTCCTTGTCTTTGTCTTAATTGGTTTTTGTTTGTACGAGACTAAGTCCAGCGGCATAATGCTCTTCGATCGCACACGACCAAGTCCAGCGACGTGTCGCTCCTAGGGCTGTTGCGAATACTTAAAAGTCCCTACGGTCAAAATCATTGGGTTGCGACTCACCTTTACGAGTTGCTCGCTCGCTGCGCTCGCTCGGAATGTTATAGCCTTACCTAAAACCAATCCACCTTGCGTTCGTTTTTCGAAAAGACCGCGATTTTCCGATAATTTACAGACGCGCGGGATCGGTTTTGAGGTTAGGCTAGTTTTATAAGAGCGAGCGAAGCGAGCGAGAAGCTACATCAATTCCCGCGCTATAGTTATATATCAAATGTTCTTTACTAACAATTCTCACCGATCGAAAGAAAGTTTCTGATTTGATAGAAGAATAACAGATATGTTTCGCTAGGTACGCGATTCGTGCTGATCGATGTATCTCGATGATGTTGTTGTTTTCGTTTTTGTTTTCGTTTTTGTTTTCGTTTTTGTTTTCGTTTTTGTTTTCGTTTTTGTTTTCGTTTTTGTTTTCGTTTTTGTTTTCGTTTTTGTTTTCGTTTTTGTTTTCGTTTTTGTTTTCGTTTTTGTTTTCGTGTTTGTTTTCGTTTTTGTTTTCGTTTTCGTTTTTATTTTTGTTTTTGTTTTTGATTTTGTTTTTGTTTTTGTCCTTGTTTCTGTCCTTGTCTTTGTCTTAATTGGTTTTTGTTTGTACGAGACTAAGTCCAGCGGCATAATGCTCTTCGATCGCACACGACCAAGTCCAGCGGCGTGTCGCTCCTAGGGCTGTTGCGAATACTTAAAAGTCCCTACGGTCAAAATCATTGGGTTGCGACTCACCTTTACGAGTTGCTCGCTCGCTGCGCTCGCTCGGAATGTTATAGCCTTACCTAAAACCAATCCACCTTGCGTTCGTTTTTCGAAAAGACCGCGATTTTCCGATAATTTACAGACGCGCGGGATCGGTTTTGAGGTTAGGCTAGTTTTATAAGAGCGAGCGAAGCGAGCGAGAAGCTACATCAATTCCCGCGCTATAGTTATATATCAAATGTTCTTTACTAACAATTCTCACCGATCGAAAGAAAGTTTCTGATTTGATAGAAGAATAACAGATATGTTTCGCTAGGTACGCGATTCGTGCTGATCGATGTATCTCGATGATGTTTTTGTTTTCGTTTTTGTTTTCGTTTTTGTTTTCGTTTTTGTTTTCGTTTTTGTTTTCGTTTTTGTTTTCGTTTTTGTTTTCGTTTTTGTTTTCGTTTTTGTTTTCGTTTTTGTTTTCGTTTTTGTTTTCGTTTTTGTTTTCGTTTTTGTTTTCGTGTTTGTTTTCGTTTTTGTTTTCGTTTTTGTTTTCTTTTTTGTTTTCGTTTTTGTTTTCGTTTTTGTTTTCGTTTTTGTTTTCGTTTTTGTTTTCGTTTTTGTTTTCGTTTTTGTTTTCGTGTTTGTTTTCGTTTTTGTTTTCGTTTTTGTTTTCGTTTTTGTTTTCGTTTTTGTTTTCGTGTTTGTTTTCGTTTTTGTTTTCGTTTTCGTTTTCGTTTTTGTTTTCGTTTTTGTTTTCGTTTTTGTTTTCGTGTTTGTTTTCGTTTTTGTTTTCGTTTTTGTTTTCGTTTTTGTTTTTGTTTTCGTTTTTGTTTTTGTTTTTGTCCTTGTTTCTGTCCTTGTCTTTGTCTTAATTGGTTTTTGTTTGTACGAGACTAAGTCCAGCGGCATAATGCTCTTCGATCGCACACGACCAAGTCCAGCGGCGTGTCGCTCCTAGGGCTGTTGCGAATACTTAAAAGTCCATACGGTCAAAATCATTGGGTTGCGACTCACCTTTACGAGTTGCTCGCTCGCTGCGCTCGCTCGGAATGTTATAGCCTTACCTAAAACCAATCCACCTTGCGTTCGTTTTTCGAAAAGACCGCGATTTTCCGATAATTTACAGACGCGCGGGATCGGTTTTGAGGTTAGGCTAGTTTTACAAGAGCGAGCGAAGCGAGCGAGAAGCTACATCAATTCCCGCGCTATATTTATATATCAAATGTTCTTTACTAACAATTCTCACCGATCGAAAGAAAGTTTCTGATTTGATAGAAGAATAACAGATATGTTTCGCTAGGTACGCGATTCGTGCTGATCGATGTATCACGATGATGTTGTTGTTTTCGTTTTTGTTTTCGTTTTTGATTTCGTTTTTGTTTTCGTTTTTCTTTTCGTGTTTGTTTTCGTTTTTGTTTTCGTTTTTGTTTTCTTTTTTGTTTTCGTTTTTGTTTTCGTTTTTGTTTTTTTTTTTGTTTTCGTTTTTGTTTTCGTTTTTGTTTTCGTTTTTGTTTTCGTTTTTGTTTTCGTTTTTGTTTTCGTTTTTGTTTTCGTTTTTGTTTTCGTTTTTGTTTTCGTTTTTGTTTTTGTTTTCGTTTTTGTTTTCGTTTTTGTTTTCGTTTTTGTTTTCGTTTTTGTTTTCGTTTTTGTTTTCGTTTTTGTGTTTGTTTTCGTTTTTGTTTTCGTTTTTGTTTTTGTTTTCCTTTTCGTTTTTGTTTGTGTTTTTGTTTTCGTTTTTGTTTTCGTTTTTGTTTTCGTTTTTGTTTTCGTTTTTGTTTTCGTTTTTGTTTTCGTTTTTGTTTTCGTGTTTGTTTTCGTTTTTGTTTTCGTTTTTGTTTTCGTTTTTGTTTTTGTTTTCGTTTTTGTTTTTGTTTTCCTTTTCGTTTTTGTTTGTGTTTTTGTTTTTGTCCTTGTTTCTGTCCTTGTCTTTGTCTTAATTGGTTTTTGTTTGTACGAGACTAAGTCCAGCGGCATAATGCTCTTCGATCGCACACGACCAAGTCCAGCGGCGTGTCGCTCCTAGGGCTGTTGCGAATACTTAAAAGTCCCTACGGTCAAAATCATTGGGTTGCGACTCACCTTTACGAGTTGCTCGCTCGCCGCGCTCGCTCGGAATGTTATAGCCTTACCTAAAACCAATCCACCTTGCGTTCGTTTTTCGAAAAGACCGCGATTTTCCGATAATTTACAGACGCGCGGGATCGGTTTTGAGGTTAGGCTAGTTTTATAAGAGCGAGCGAAGCGAGCGAGAAGCTACATCAATTCCCGCGCTATACTTATATATCAAATGTTCTTTACTAACAATTCTCACCGATCGAAAGAAAGTTTCTGATTTGATAGAAGAATAACAGATATGTTTCGCTAGGTACGCGATTCGTGCTGATCGATGTATCTCGATGATGTTTTTGTTTTCGTTTTTGTTTTCGTTTTTGTTTTCGTTTTTGTTTTCGTTTTTGTTTTCGTTTTTGTTTTCGTTTTTGTTTTCGTTTTTGTTTTCGTGTTTGTTTTCGTTTTTGTTTTCGTTTTTGTTTTCGTTTTTGTTTTTGTTTTCGTTTTTGTTTTCGTTTTTGTTTTTGTTTTCCTTTTCGTTTTTGTTTGTGTTTTTGTTTTTGTCCTTGTTTCTGTCCTTGTCTTTGTCTTAATTGGTTTTTGTTTGTACGAGACTAAGTCCAGCGGCATAATGCTCTTCGATCGCACACGACCAAGTCCAGCGGCGTGTCGCTCCTAGGGCTGTTGCGAATACTTAAAAGTCCCTACGGTCAAAATCATTGGGTTGCGACTCACCTTTACGAGTTGCTCGCTCGCTGCGCTCGCTCTGAATGTTATAGCCTTACCTAAAACCAATCCACCTTGCGTTCGTTTTTCGAAAAGACCGCGATTTTCCGATAATTTACAGACGCGCGGGATCGGTTTTGAGGTTAGGCTAGTTTTATAAGAGCGAGCGAAGCGAGCGAGAAGCTACATCAATTCCCGCGCTATAGTTATATATCAAATGTTCTTTACTAACAATTCTCACCGATCGAAAGAAAGTTTCTGATTTGATAGAAGAATAACAGATATGTTTCGCTAGGTACGCGATTCGTGCTGATCGATGTATCTCGATGATGTTTTTGTTTTCGTTTTTGTTTTCGTTTTTGTTTTCGTTTTTGTTTTCGTTTTTGATTTCGTTTTTGTTTTCGTTTTTGTTTTCGTTTTTGTTTTCGTTTTTGTTTTCGTTTTTGTTTTCGTTTTTGTTTTCGTTTTTGTGTTTGTTTTCGTTTTTGTTTTCGTTTTTGTTTTTGTTTTCCTTTTCGTTTTTGTTTGTGTTTTTGTTTTCGTTTTTGTTTTCGTTTTTGTTTTCGTTTTTGTTTTCGTTTTTGTTTTCGTTTTTGTTTTCGTTTTTGTTTTCGTGTTTGTTTTCGTTTTTGTTTTCGTTTTTGTTTTCGTTTTTGTTTTTGTTTTCGTTTTTGTTTTTGTTTTCCTTTTCGTTTTTGTTTGTGTTTTTGTTTTTGTCCTTGTTTCTGTCCTTGTCTTTGTCTTAATTGGTTTTTGTTTGTACGAGACTAAGTCCAGCGGCATAATGCTCTTCGATCGCACACGACCAAGTCCAGCGGCGTGTCGCTCCTAGGGCTGTTGCGAATACTTAAAAGTCCCTACGGTCAAAATCATTGGGTTGCGACTCACCTTTACGAGTTGCTCGCTCGCCGCGCTCGCTCGGAATGTTATAGCCTTACCTAAAACCAATCCACCTTGCGTTCGTTTTTCGAAAAGACCGCGATTTTCCGATAATTTACAGACGCGCGGGATCGGTTTTGAGGTTAGGCTAGTTTTATAAGAGCGAGCGAAGCGAGCGAGAAGCTACATCAATTCCCGCGCTATACTTATATATCAAATGTTCTTTACTAACAATTCTCACCGATCGAAAGAAAGTTTCTGATTTGATAGAAGAATAACAGATATGTTTCGCTAGGTACGCGATTCGTGCTGATCGATGTATCTCGATGATGTTTTTGTTTTCGTTTTTGTTTTCGTTTTTGTTTTCGTTTTTGTTTTCGTTTTTGTTTTCGTTTTTGTTTTCGTTTTTGTTTTCGTTTTTGTTTTCGTGTTTGTTTTCGTTTTTGTTTTCGTTTTTGTTTTCGTTTTTGTTTTTGTTTTCGTTTTTGTTTTCGTTTTTGTTTTTGTTTTCCTTTTCGTTTTTGTTTGTGTTTTTGTTTTTGTCCTTGTTTCTGTCCTTGTCTTTGTCTTAATTGGTTTTTGTTTGTACGAGACTAAGTCCAGCGGCATAATGCTCTTCGATCCCACACGACCAAGTCCAGCGGCGTGTCGCTCCTAGGGCTGTTGCGAATACTTAAAAGTCCCTACGGTCAAAATCATTGGGTTGCGACTCACCTTTACGAGTTGCTCGCTCGCTGCGCTCGCTCGGAATGTTATAGCCTTACCTAAAACCAATCCACCTTGCGTTCGTTTTTCGAAAAGACCGCGATTTTCCGATAATTTACAGACGCGCGGGATCGGTTTTGAGGTTAGGCTAGTTTTATAAGAGCGAGCGAAGCGAGCGAGAAGCTACATCAATTCCCGCGCTATAGTTATATATCAAATGTTCTTTACTAACAATTCTCACCGATCGAAAGAAAGTTTCTGATTTGATAGAAGAATAACAGATATGTTTCGCTAGGTACGCGATTCGTGCTGATCGATGTATCTCGATGATGTTTTTGTTTTCGTTTTTGTTTTCGTTTTTGTTTTCGTTTTTGTTTTCGTTTTTGTTTTCGTTTTTGTTTTCGTTTTTGTTTAAGTTTTTGTTTTCGTTTTTGTTTTCGTTTTTGTTTTCGTTTTTGTTTTCGTGTTTGTTTTCGTTTTTGTTTTCGTTTTTGTTTTCTTTTTGGTTTTCGTTTTTGTTTTCGTTTTTGTTTTCGTTTTTGTTTTCGTTTTTGTTTTCGTTTTTGTTTTCGTTTTTGTTTTCGTTTTTGTTTTCGTTTTTGTTTTCGTTTTTGATTTCGTTTTTGTTTTCGTTTTTGTTTTCGTTTTTGTTTTCGTTTTTGTTTTCGTTTTTGTTTTCGTTTTTGTTTTCGTGTTTGTTTTCGTTTTTGTTTTCGTTTTTGTTTTCGTTTTTGTTTTCGTGTTTGTTTTCGTTTTTGTTTTCGTTTTTGTTTTCGTTTTTGTTTTCGTTTTTGTTTTCGTGTTTGTTTTCGTTTTTGTTTTCGTTTTCGTTTTCGTTTTTGTTTTCTTTTTTGTTTTCGTTTTTGTTTTCGTTTTTGTTTTCGTTTTTGTTTTCGTTTTTGTTTTCGTTTTTGTTTTCGTTTTTGTTTTCGTTTTTGTTTTCGTTTTTGTTTTCGTTTTTGATTTCGTTTTTGTTTTCGTTTTTGTTTTCGTTTTTGTTTTCGTTTTTGATTTCGTTTTTGTTTTCGTTTTTGTTTTCGTTTTTGTTTTCGTTTTTGTTTTTGTTTTCCTTTTCGTTTTTGTTTTCGTTTTTGTTTTCGTTTTTGTTTTCGTTTTTGTTTTCGTTTTTGTTTTCGTTTTTGTTTTTGTTTTCGTTTTTGTTTTCGTTTTTGTTTTCGTTTTTGTTTTCGTTTTTGTTTTCGTTTTTGTTTTCGTTTTTGTTTTTGTTTTCGTTTTTGTTTTCGTTTTTGTTTTTGTTTTCCTTTTCGTTTTTGTTTGTGTTTTTGTTTTCGTTTTTGTTTTCGTTTTTGTTTTCGTTTTTGTTTTCGTTTTTGTTTTCGTTTTTGTTTTCGTTTTTGTTTTCGTGTTTGTTTTCGTTTTTGTTTTCGTTTTTGTTTTCGTTTTTGTTTTTGTTTTCGTTTTTGTTTTCGTTTTTGTTTTTGTTTTCCTTTTCGTTTTTGTTTGTGTTTTTGTTTTTGTCCTTGTTTCTGTCCTTGTCTTTGTCTTAATTGGTTTTTGTTTGTACGAGACTAAGTCCAGCGGCATAATGCTCTTCGATCGCACACGACCAAGTCCAGCGGCGTGTCGCTCCTAGGGCTGTTGCGAATACTTAAAAGTCCCTACGGTCAAAATCATTGGGTTGCGACTCACCTTTACGAGTTGCTCGCTCGCTGCGCTCGCTCGGAATGTTATAGCCTTACCTAAAACCAATCCACCTTGCGTTCGTTTTTCGAAAAGACCGCGATTTTCCGATAATTTACAGACGCGCGGGATCGGTTTTGAGGTTAGGCTAGTTTTATAAGAGCGAGCGAAGCGAGCGAGAAGCTACATCAATTCCCGCGCTATAGTTATATATCAAATGTTCTTTACTAACAATTCTCACCGATCGAAAGAAAGTTTCTGATTTGATAGAAGAATAACAGATATGTTTCGCTAGGTACGCGATTCGTGCTGATCGATGTATCTCGATGATGTTTTTGTTTTCGTTTTTGTTTTCGTGTTTGTTTTCGTTTTTGTTTTCGTTTTTGTTTTCGTTTTTGTTTTTGTTTTCGTTTTTGTTTTCGTTTTTGTTTTTGTTTTCCTTTTCGTTTTTGTTTGTGTTTTTGTTTTTGTCCTTGTTTCTGTCCTTGTCTTTGTCTTAATTGGTTTTTGTTTGTACGAGACTAAGTCCAGCGGCATAATGCTCTTCGATCGCACACGACCAAGTCCAGCGGCGTGTCGCTCCTAGGGCTGTTGCGAATACTTAAAAGTCCCTACGGTCAAAATCATTGGGTTGCGACTCACCTTTACGAGTTGCTCGCTCGCTGCGCTCGCTCGGAATGTTATAGCCTTACCTAAAACCAATCCACCTTGCGTTCGTTTTTCGAAAAGACCGCGATTTTCCGATAATTTACAGACGCGCGGGATCGGTTTTGAGGTTAGGCTAGTTTTATAAGAGCGAGCGAAGCGAGCGAGAAGCTACATCAATTCCCGCGCTATAGTTATATATCAAATGTTCTTTACTAACAATTCTCACCGATCGAAAGAAAGTTTCTGATTTGATAGAAGAATAACAGATATGTTTCGCTAGGTACGCGATTCGTGCTGATCGATGTATCTCGATGATGTTTTTGTTTTCGTTTTTGTTTTCGTTTTTGTTTTCGTTTTTGTTTTCGTTTTTGTTTTCGTTTTTGTTTTCGTGTTTGTTTTCGTTTTTGTTTTCGTTTTTGTTTTCGTTTTTGTTTTCGTTTTTGTTTTCGTTTTTGTTTTCGTTTTTGTTTTCGTTTTTGTTTTCGTTTTTGTTTTCGTTTTCGTTTTCGTTTTTGTTTTCTTTTTTGTTTTCGTTTTTGTTTTCGTTTTTGTTTTTGTTTTCGTTTTTGTTTTTGTTTTTGTCCTTGTTTCTGTCCTTGTCTTTGTCTTAATTGGTTTTTGTTTGTACGAGGCTAAGTCCAGCGGCATAATGCTCTTCGATCGCACACGACCAAGTCCAGCGGCGTGTCGCTCCTAGGGCTGTTGCGAATACTTAAAAGTCCCTACGGTCAAAATCATTGGGTTGCGACTCACCTTTACGAGTTGCTCGCTCGCTGCGCTCGCTCGGAATGTTATAGCCTTACCTAAAACCAATCCACCTTGCGTTCGTTTTTCGAAAAGACCGCGATTTTCCGATAATTTACAGACGCGCGGGATCGGTTTTGAGGTTAGGCTAGTTTTATAAGAGCGAGCGAAGCGAGCGAGAAGCTACATCAATTCCCGCGCTATAGTTATATATCAAATGTTCTTTACTAACAATTCTCACCGATCGAAAGAAAGTTTCTGATTTGATAGAAGAATAACAGATATGTTTCGCTAGGTACGCGATTCGTGCTGATCGATGTATCTCGATGATGTTTTTGTTTTCGTTTTTGTTTTCGTTTTTGTTTTCGTTTTTGTTTTCGTTTTTGTTTTCGTTTTTGTTTTCGTTTTTGTTTTCGTTTTTGTTTTCGTTTTTGTTTTCGTTTTTGTTTTTGTTTTCGTTTTTGTTTTTGTTTTTGTCCTTGTTTCTGTCCTTGTCTTTGTCTTAATTGGTTTTCGTTTGTACGAGACTAAGTCCAGCGGCATAATGCTCTTCGATCGCACACGACCAAGTCCAGCGGCGTGTCGCTCCTAGGGCTGTTGCGAATACTTAAAAGTCCCTACGGTCAAAATCATTGGGTTGCGACTCACCTTTACGAGTTGCTCGCTCGCTGCGCTCGCTCGGAATGTTATAGCCTTACCTAAAACCAATCCACCTTGCGTTCGTTTTTCGAAAAGACCGCGATTTTCCGATAATTTACAGACGCGCGGGATCGGTTTTGAGGTTAGGCTAGTTTTATAAGAGCGAGCGAAGCGAGCGAGAAGCTACATCAATTCCCGCGCTATAGTTATATATCAAATGTTCTTTACTAACAATTCTCACCGATCGAAAGAAAGTTTCTGATTTGATAGAAGAATAACAGATATGTTTCGCTAGGTACGCGATTCGTGCTGATCGATGTATCTCGATGATGTTTTTGTTTTCGTTTTTGTTTTCGTTTTTGTTTTCGTTTTTGTTTTCGTTTTTGATTTCGTTTTTGTTTTCGTTTTTGTTTTCGTTTTTGTTTTCGTTTTTGTTTTCGTTTTTGTTTTCGTTTTTGTTTTCGTTTTTGTTTTCGTTTTTGTTTTCGTTTTTGTTTTCGTTTTTGTTTTCGTTTTTGTTTTCGTATTTGTTTTTGTTTTCGTTTTTGTTTTCGTTTTTGTTTTCGTTTTTGTTTTCGTTTTTGTTTTCGTTTTTGTTTTCGTTTTTGTTTTTGTTTTTGTTTTCGTTTTTGTTTTCGTTTTTGTTTTTGTTTTCCTTTTCGTTTTTGTTTGTGTTTTTGTTTTCGTTTTTGTTTTCGTTTTTGTTTTCGTTTTTGTTTTCGTTTTTGTTTTCGTTTTTGTTTTCGTTTTTGTTTTCGTGTTTGTTTTCGTTTTTGTTTTCGTTTTTGTTTTCGTTTTTGTTTTTGTTTTCGTTTTTGTTTGTGTTTTTGTTTTTGTTTTCCTTTTCGTTTTTGTTTGTGTTTTTGTTTTTGTCCTTGTTTTCGTTTTTGTTTTCGTTTTTGTTTTCGTGTTTGTTTTCGTTTTTGTTTTCGTTTTTGTTTTCGTTTTTGTTTTCGTTTTTGTTTTCGTTTTTGTTTTCGTTTTTGTTTTCGTTTTTGTTTTCGTTTTTGTTTTCGTTTTTGTTTTCGTTTTTGTTTTCGTTTTCGTTTTCGTTTTTGTTTTCTTTTTTGTTTTCGTTTTTGTTTTCGTTTTTGTTTTCGTTTTTGTTTTCGTTTTTGTTTTCGTTTTTGTTTTCGTTTTTGTTTTCGTTTTTGTTTTCGTTTTTGTTTTCGTTTTTGATTTCGTTTTTGTTTTCGTTTTTGATTTCGTTTTTGTTTTCGTTTTTGTTTTCGTTTTTGTTTTCGTTTTTGTTTTCGTTTTTGTTTTCGTTTTTGTTTTCGTTTTTGTTTTCGTGTTTGTTTTCGTTTTTGTTTTCGTTTTTGTTTTCGTTTTTGTTTTTGTTTTCGTTTTTGTTTTTGTTTTTGTCCTTGTTTCTGTCCTTGTCTTTGTCTTAATTGGTTTTTGTTTGTACGAGACTAAGTCCAGCGGCATAATGCTCTTCGATCGCACACGACCAAGTCCAGCGGCGTGTCGCTCCTGGGGCTGTTGCGAATACTTAAAAGTCCCTACGGTCAAAATCATTGGGTTGCGACTCACCTTTACGAGTTGCTCGCTCGCTGCGCTCGCTCGGAATGTTATAGCCTTACCTAAAACCAATCCACCTTGCGTTCGTTTTTCGAAAAGACCGCGATTTTCCGATAATTTACAGACGCGCGGGATCGGTTTTGAGGTTAGGCTAGTTTTATAAGAGCGAGCGAAGCGAGCGAGAAGCTACATCAATTCCCGCGCTATAGTTATATATCAAATGTTCTTTACTAACAATTCTCACCGATCGAAAGAAAGTTTCTGATTTGATAGAAGAATAACAGATATGTTTCGCTAGGTACGCGATTCGTGCTGATCGATGTATCTCGATGATGTTTTTGTTTTCGTTTTTGTTTTCGTTTTTGTTTTCGTTTTTGTTTTCGTTTTTGATTTCGTTTTTGTTTTCGTTTTTGTTTTCGTTTTTGTTTTCGTTTTTGTTTTCGTTTTTGTTTTCGTTTTTGTTTTCGTTTTTGTTTTCGTTTTTGTTTTCGTTTTCGTTTTCGTTTTTGTTTTCTTTTTTGTTTTCGTTTTTGTTTTCGTTTTTGTTTTCGTTTTTGTTTTCGTTTTTGTTTTCGTTTTTGTTTTCGTTTTTGTTTTCGTTTTTGTTTTCGTTTTTGTTTTCGTTTTTGATTTCGTTTTTGTTTTCGTTTTTGTTTTCGTTTTTGTTTTCGTTTTTGTTTTCGTTTTTGTTTTCGTTTTTGTTTTCGTTTTTGTTTTCGTTTTTGTTTTCGTATTTGTTTTTGTTTTCGTTTTTGTTTTCGTTTTTGTTTTCGTTTTTGTTTTCGTTTTTGTTTTCGTTTTTGTTTTCGTTTTTGTTTTTGTTTTCGTTTTTGTTTTTGTTTTCCTTTTCGTTTTTGTTTGTGTTTTTGTTTTCGTTTTTGTTTTCGTTTTTGTTTTCGTTTTTGTTTTCGTTTTTGTTTTCGTTTTTGTTTTCGTTTTTGTTTTCGTGTTTGTTTTCGTTTTTGTTTTCGTTTTTGTTTTCGTTTTTGATTTCGTTTTTGTTTTCGTTTTTGTTTTCGTGTTTGTTTTCGTTTTTGTTTTCGTGTTTGTTTTCGTTTTTGTTTTCGTTTTTGTTTTCGTGTTTGTTTTCGTTTTTGTTTTCGTTTTCGTTTTCGTTTTTGTTTTCTTTTTTGTTTTCGTTTTTGTTTTCGTTTTTGTTTTCGTTTTTGTTTTCGTTTTTGTTTTCGTTTTTGTTTTCGTTTTTGTTTTCGTTTTTGTTTTCGTTTTTGTTTTCGTTTTTGTTTTCGTTTTTGTTTTCGTTTTTGATTTCGTTTTTGTTTTCGTTTTTGTTTTCGTTTTTGTTTTCGTTTCTGTTTTCGTTTTTGTTTTCGTTTCTGTTTTCGTTTTTGTTTTCGTTTTTGTTTTCGTTTTTGATTTCGTTTTTGTTTTCGTTTTTGTTTTCGTTTTTGTTTTCGTTTTTGTTTTCGTTTTTGTTTTCGTTTTTGTTTTCGTTTTTGTTTTCGTGTTTGTTTTCGTTTTTGTTTTTGTTTTCGTTTTTGTTTTTGTTTTCGTTTTTGTTTTCGTTTTTGTTTTCGTTTTTGTTTTCGTTTTTGTTTTCGTGTTTGTTTTCGTTTTTGTTTTTGTTTTCGTTTTTGTTTTCGTTTTTGTTTTCGTTTTTGTTTTCGTTTTTGTTTTCGTTTTTGTTTTCGTTTTTGTTTTCGTTTTTGTTTTCGTGTTTGTTTTCGTTTTTGTTTTCGTTTTTGTTTTCGTTTTTGTTTTCGTTTTTGTTTTCGTTTTTGTTTTCGTTTTTGTTTTCGTTTTTGTTTTCGTTTTTGTTTTCGTTTTTGTTTTTGTTTTTGTTTTCGTTTTTGTTTTCGTTTTTGTTTTCGTTTTTGTTTTCGTTTTTGTTTTCGTTTTTGTTTTCGTTTTTGTTTTTGTTTTCGTTTTTGTTTTCGTTTTTGTTTTCGTTTTTGTTTTCGTTTTTGTTTTCGTTTTTGTTTTCGTTTTTGTTTTCGTTTTTGTTTTCGTTTTTGTTTTCGTTTTTGTTTTCGTGTTTGTTTTCGTTTTTGTTTTCGTTTTTGTTTTCGTTTTTGTTTTCGTTTTTGTTTTCGTTTTTGTTTTCGTTTTTGTTTTCGTGTTTGTTTTCGTTTTTGTTTTCGTTTTTGTTTTCGTTTTTGTTTTTGTTTTCGTTTTTGTTTTCGTTTTTGTTTTCGTTTTTGTTTTCGTTTTTGTTTTCTTTTTTGTTTTCGTTTTTGTTTTCGTTTTTGTTTTCGTTTTTGTTTTCGTTTTTGTTTTCGTGTTTGTTTTCGTTTTTGTTTTCGTTTTCGTTTTCGTTTTTGATTTCTTTTTTGTTTTCGTTTTTGTTTTCGTTTTTGTTTTCGTTTTTGTTTTCGTTTTTGTTTTCGTTTTTGTTTTCGTTTTTGTTTTCGTTTTTGTTTTCGTTTTTGTTTTCGTTTTTGATTTCGTTTTTGTTTTCGTTTTTGATTTCGTTTTTGTTTTCGTTTTTGTTTTCGTTTTTGTTTTCGTTTTTGTTTTCGTTTTTGTTTTCGTTTTTGTTTTCGTTTTTGTTTTCGTGTTTGTTTTCGTTTTTGTTTTCGTTTTTGTTTTCGTTTTTGTTTTTGTTTTCGTTTTTGTTTTTGTTTTTGTCCTTGTTTCTGTCCTTGTCTTTGTCTTAATTGGTTTTTGTTTGTACGAGACTAAGTCCAGCGGCATAATGCTCTTCGATCGCACACGACCAAGTCCAGCGGCGTGTCGCTCCTGGGGCTGTTGCGAATACTTAAAAGTCCCTACGGTCAAAATCATTGGGTTGCGACTCACCTTTACGAGTTGCTCGCTCGCTGCGCTCGCTCGGAATGTTATAGCCTTACCTAAAACCAATCCACCTTGCGTTCGTTTTTCGAAAAGACCGCGATTTTCCGATAATTTACAGACGCGCGGGATCGGTTTTGAGGTTAGGCTAGTTTTATAAGAGCGAGCGAAGCGAGCGAGAAGCTACATCAATTCCCGCGCTATAGTTATATATCAAATGTTCTTTACTAACAATTCTCACCGATCGAAAGAAAGTTTCTGATTTGATAGAAGAATAACAGATATGTTTCGCTAGGTCCGCGATTCGTGCTGATCGATGTATCTCGATGATGTTTTTGTTTTCGTTTTTGTTTTCTTTTTTGTTTTCGTTTTTGTTTTCGTTTTTGTTTTCGTTTTTGTTTTCGTTTTTGTTTTCGTTTTTGTTTTCGTTTTTGTTTTCGTTTTTGTTTTCGTTTTTGTTTTCGTTTTTGATTTCGTTTTTGTTTTCGTTTTTGTTTTCGTTTTTGTTTTCGTTTTTGTTTTCGTTTTTGTTTTCGTTTTTGTTTTCGTTTTTGTTTTCGTTTTTGTTTTCGTTTTTGTTTTCGTATTTGTTTTTGTTTTCGTTTTTGTTTTCGTTTTTGTTTTCGTTTTTGTTTTCGTTTTTGTTTTCGTTTTTGCTTTCGTTTTTGTTTTTGTTTTTGTTTTCGTTTTTGTTTTCGTTTTTGTTTTTGTTTTCCTTTTCGTTTTTGTTTGTGTTTTTGTTTTCGTTTTTGTTTTCGTTTTTGTTTTCGTTTTTGTTTTCGTTTTTGTTTTCGTTTTTGTTTTCGTTTTTGTTTTCGTGTTTGTTTTCGTTTTTGTTTTCGTTTTTGTTTTCGTTTTTGATTTCGTTTTTGTTTTCGTTTTTGTTTTCGTGTTTGTTTTCGTTTTTGTTTTCGTGTTTGTTTTCGTTTTTGTTTTCGTTTTTGTTTTCGTGTTTGTTTTCGTTTTTGTTTTCGTTTTCGTTTTCGTTTTTGTTTTCTTTTTTGTTTTCGTTTTTGTTTTCGTTTTTGTTTTCGTTTTTGTTTTCGTTTTTGTTTTCGTTTTTGTTTTCGTTTTTGTTTTCGTTTTTGTTTTCGTTTTTGTTTTCGTTTTTGTTTTCGTTTTTGTTTTCGTTTTTGATTTCGTTTTTGTTTTCGTTTTTGTTTTCGTTTTTGTTTTCGTTTCTGTTTTCGTTTTTGTTTTCGTTTCTGTTTTCGTTTTTGTTTTCGTTTTTGTTTTCGTTTTTGATTTCGTTTTTGTTTTCGTTTTTGTTTTCGTTTTTGTTTTCGTTTTTGTTTTCGTTTTTGTTTTCGTTTTTGTTTTCGTTTTTGTTTTCGTGTTTGTTTTCGTTTTTGTTTTTGTTTTCGTTTTTGTTTTTGTTTTTGTTTTCGTTTTTGTTTTCGTTTTTGTTTTCGTTTTTGTTTTCGTTTTTGTTTTCGTTTTTGTTTTCGTTTTTGTTTTTGTTTTCGTTTTTGTTTTCGTTTTTGTTTTCGTTTTTGTTTTCGTTTTTGTTTTCGTTTTTGTTTTCGTTTTTGTTTTCGTTTTTGTTTTCGTGTTTGTTTTCGTTTTTGTTTTCGTTTTTGTTTTCGTTTTTGTTTTCGTTTTTGTTTTCGTTTTTGTTTTCGTTTTTGTTTTCGTTTTTGTTTTCGTTTTTGTTTTCGTTTTTGTTTTCGTTTTTGTTTTTGTTTTTGTTTTCGTTTTTGTTTTCGTTTTTGTTTTCGTTTTTGTTTTCGTGTTTGTTTTCGTTTTTGTTTTCGTTTTTGTTTTCGTTTTTGTTTTTGTTTTCGTTTTTGTTTTCGTTTTTGTTTTCGTTTTTGTTTTCGTTTTTGTTTTCTTTTTTGTTTTCGTTTTTGTTTTCGTTTTTGTTTTCGTTTTTGTTTTCGTTTTTGTTTTCGTGTTTGTTTTCGTTTTTGTTTTCGTTTTCGTTTTCGTTTTTGTTTTCTTTTTTGTTTTCGTTTTTGTTTTCGTTTTTGTTTTCGTTTTTGTTTTCGTTTTTGTTTTCGTTTTTGTTTTCGTTTTTGTTTTCGTTTTTGTTTTCGTTTTTGTTTTCGTTTTTGATTTCGTTTTTGTTTTCGTTTTTGATTTCGTTTTTGTTTTCGTTTTTGTTTTCGTTTTTGTTTTCGTTTTTGTTTTCGTTTTTGTTTTCGTTTTTGTTTTCGTTTTTGTTTTCGTGTTTGTTTTCGTTTTTGTTTTCGTTTTTGTTTTCGTTTTTGTTTTTGTTTTCGTTTTTGTTTTTGTTTTTGTCCTTGTTTCTGTCCTTGTCTTTGTCTTAATTGGTTTTTGTTTGTACGAGACTAAGTCCAGCGGCATAATGCTCTTCGATCGCACACGACCAAGTCCAGCGGCGTGTCGCTCCTGGGGCTGTTGCGAATACTTAAAAGTCCCTACGGTCAAAATCATTGGGTTGCGACTCACCTTTACGAGTTGCTCGCTCGCTGCGCTCGCTCGGAATGTTATAGCCTTACCTAAAACCAATCCACCTTGCGTTCGTTTTTCGAAAAGACCGCGATTTTCCGATAATTTACAGACGCGCGGGATCGGTTTTGAGGTTAGGCTAGTTTTATAAGAGCGAGCGAAGCGAGCGAGAAGCTACATCAATTCCCGCGCTATAGTTATATATCAAATGTTCTTTACTAACAATTCTCACCGATCGAAAGAAAGTTTCTGATTTGATAGAAGAATAACAGATATGTTTCGCTAGGTCCGCGATTCGTGCTGATCGATGTATCTCGATGATGTTTTTGTTTTCGTTTTTGTTTTCGTTTTTGTTTTCGTTTTTGTTTTCGTTTTTGTTTTCGTTTTTGTTTTCGTGTTTGTTTTCGTTTTTGTTTTCGTTTTCGTTTTCGTTTTTGTTTTCTTTTTTGTTTTCGTTTTTGTTTTCGTTTTTGTTTTCGTGTTTGTTTTCGTTTTTGTTTTCGTTTTTGTTTTCGTTTTTGTTTTTGTTTGTGTTTTTGTTTTTGTCCTTGTTTCTGTCCTTGTCTTTGTCTTAATTGGTTTTTGTTTGTACGAGACTAAGTCCAGCGGCATAATGCTCTTCGATCGCACACGACCAAGTCCAGCGGCGTGTCGCTCCTAGGGCTGTTGCG